>NW_016107887.1:369224-395472 GCF_001604975.1 Cebus imitator | reverse complement strand
AAAAAAAAAAAAAAAAAAAAGAAAAAAGAAAAAAAAGAAAAATTGACTGAAAACAAATAATTGCTAATAGCTTTTCCCCTACAGAATAAAAAGCTAACACTGTCTGGTCAAGATAACTCAAACGAATGGCAGGTCATAGAAAATCAACACTTCAAGAGCAATGCTCAGAAAAATAGCTGAGATTATATACAACAGATTTGTCTACCTGTCTACAGTCTCCTTAGAATGAGGTAACTTAGTCAGTTCTATTTAGTGCAAGAATCCACGTCTTCTGTCATTTTCCTGTTAGAAAATACATAGCCTATTTGAATAGTTCTACTGACATGATAACATGAGGCAGTTTTTCCAACTGCTAGACAGTTTCAGTTGCGAGAAAAATCATTTCTCCAGTGAGCTCCAGTTGGCTAAGGCCATCGTGCTATTTACGCACTGAATGATGGCAAGTTTTAAAACATTTTTTTCTACCAAAAAGAAACTACATAAATAATTCCCTAAAGAAGAATTTGATAACAAGAAAATATTTAGACCGCATATGAACTATTTAATATTGAAAATAAATCTCTTCATTTCTTCTACTGATCTGTAACTAAAACTAAAAATTAAATTGAGGCCAATTAAGAAGGAAGAATGACCTTGAAAAGCAAAATTTTTAATGACTTGAGGACCATGAAGATTGACTTAGCCAGTTCTTAGCTCTGATGAATGATACTAACAGCACTACCAAGTTTTTACTTAGATTAGTAGCACAAATAATAATAAAATGATTAATTTGAGTTATACCTTTCGACTTATTACCTAAAGAATGTGGTACCCTAAGAATGCATTAACTAAAAGATAATGAACTATATATTATGGGAGAAAAGACTGCCCAATTAATGTTATATAAGTATCTCTTCTAGACAGAGACAACAATTTACAGAGAATTCAAGTTTCCCACAAAACTTTCTCCACTAGGAAAGATAATTTTATGATTTTATTGTCATCACTGGACCACCATATTCTTTAGATACAGATGGTAGCATAAGAAAAAAAAATGGCTGAACCTCAGTCACACCTGGGAAAGCCAAGCATATTTTCATTAGTCTCTGGTCTCAATTGTTTAATTGTAACAGCCTATTGAAGTCAAGACAACACAGACCAAATCTGGAGACATAATATCATATTGTAGTCTACCTAAATATAGTGCAGAGGGACATTTGGGGAGTAAACATAAGGGCGATTTAAACAGCAAGGTAAGACAGGTAGAGAAAATAAACTGCAAACTTCTTATGTTCCAAAGTATTTAAAGGAAATGAGGAACTAGAAAACTTCAGTGACAAGGAAGAAGTGTGGGAGATTCTTGATCATTTAAAAAAAATATAATAGCAATTATGTTTTGATGTCTTCCTAGGAACGAGGTAACCATTAAGGGAAAAAAGCACGCCGTGGTATTTTCATTTCATTTTAAGACCTTGGTGTCAGCACTCCTCAGGACAAAAGCTTCCTGGTTTGTATTGTTAGTGATCCCAAAGAGTTAGGCTTCTTGTAGACAAACAGAGCACGTGTGCCCCTTTCTGGTCCAAACACTGGCTCTTTCCTAAAAATTCCGGCAACTACTTTGAGTGGGGGCATGAGTAACTTCCAGCCCATGTGAGGGGGTCACTAAAGCCACCATGCAGACTTCTAAAGGCTCTGGTCAGACGGTGAAGTATTATCTAAAGATCCCAAAACAAAGCAGTTTCTCTCTCTTTTTTTTTTTTTTTTGAGATGGAGTCTTGCTCTGTCGCTCGCTCAGGCTGGAGTGCAATGGCGTGCCCTTGGCTCACCGCAACCTCTGCCTCCTGGGTTCAGGCAATTCTCCTGCCTCAGCCTCCCAAGTAGCTGGGATTACACGTGTGCACCACCACGCCCGGATAAATTTTGTATTTTTAAGTACAGACTGGGTTTCACCGTGTTGGTCAGGCTGGTCTTGAATCCCTGACTTTGTGATCTGCCCACCTCAGCCTCCCAAAGTGCTGGGATTACAGGTGTGAGCCACCGTGCCTGGCTAGTATTTGGTATTTGGTCATCTAAGTCTTTTTAAGTCACTGCCTCAGCTTCTAGAAGGTCAATGTTTGCATGCTGCCAACAAGAGTATGAAATGTTGATCCAATTTTAGCTCCCAGGTTCTAAATCACAGTCCTTCAGAGCAGCATTTGGCTTCAAACATGATAGCAACTATGTTTAGAATGACCACTTGGTTGAAAAACTGCCAGAGACTTGGTGTAACTGACTATTACAAGTTTGCTTAGATGACCAAATACCTTCAGGTTCTATCACTTGCAGAACAGGTAATGAGCTGGATTTTATGTAACATGGGTTCTATGTAAAACACTACTAAATGCAAGCTTTTAGTTGAGGGTACTATTAGGGACTAGTGAGTGTTCAGAGGTACAAGAACCACAGAGAACACTCAGCACACACCACTCATCTTACCACCACAGAAGACGGTTATAAGATTATACAGTTACAATTTGAGTGAGGACTAAAACCCATGGTTCTTGATACTCAATATTCTTTTTTGTTACTTAGCTTAGTCTAAAAATTTAGAAATAGGCTGCACTGCAACTAAGGTGCTTTAGTTTCTTTACTTCTGTGGAAAGTAAAGGAGTGTCCTTACCTTGGAGACAGACCCCCATGGGAACAGTTGGTGGGTGAGGTCAGGGGGCTGGTCCTGCTGCTGGTGTGTCGGGAGGGTGTCCGGCCAATCGTATTGCTTGGAGAGCCCTGAGGTGAAGCAGAATAGGCATCGTTGTTCAAGGGCTGTATATAGAATATTGCTCTATTCTTCCCTTGGTCTTTTAACCCACATGTAAATAAATGGGTAGAATCTGCCCAGAATGGTATTTTATTTTTCAGGATCATAAGGCCAATTTTAAGTGCATATGAACCAAAAATGAATAATCATCATACAGGCACTCCTGGAGTCGAATGATTGATGTTGGTTGTGCTAGAATGAAAGACACAACTGAGAGTTTGCATCTTTACAGTGTTGAAAAATAAGACCAACTCAGTGAATGAATGACTAATTGGATAACCTAGTGAAAATGTAGATGAACAACCTAAGAAAAAAGGTTATACTTAAATACCAGATTCATTCACTTACTGGGCTTATGATGGCCCCATCCTCCGGATGCTCAACATTTACTGAAAGAGGACAAGGAACTGGGCTATTCCATTAGAGCAGGTTCTAGGTAAGGGCTACAGAGAGTCACAGAAATCATACAGACACCAACCATGACCAGAGCACTCACCACACTGGTGTTACTGGAATTCTTGAGGTGGTTATGCAGGAGTTTGGTGGCACCATCCTGGAATGTTTTTGGCAAGGCACCAAGTAACATGGTAAATTCAGGAGTATTCAATTCAAACAGAGAGATTAGCACAATTTGTGCTGCCTAGAAAAAAGGAACCATGATTAATTTATATAATGTACAATAGTGGTCCTTCATCAAAATGTTGATTTAAAATTGTTTTTTAAAAAATATTTTTATAAGTAAAATCATTAATAAGAGGGCATTCTAGGCATCAAAAACAAAAAGCATCTGAAGAAAATATTGTCAATCGTTAAGTAGTCTGACTTCAACCTGGAAAATAAACCCTGGCTTCATTTTAATGCCCTGGCCTTGGAATTCCACAGCATATTAATAATAAATTCCGAGAACTTTTCTTTTGTTGGACTGTACTAGGAAGGAAGCTGGTAAATGGGTAAATGAAACAAAAAAATCTTTTAAATGTTTAAGATTGATCCTACTTTAATAATTCAGAACTGAACAGGGACCTCGGTGTACCCTGAAAGCACAAATTTTCAAACAGGCTGCATTAGGTTATCTTGAGAAGCCACACTCCTCTTTACTAAGAAACACTAGAAAAAGAGTGTAAATACCTCTGAAAAACTTCTACTTTTATACCTATAAGCCAAGGAGAGAGAGTTCTGAGAAGCAAACTGGACTTCAAAGGAGTCAACATTAAAAACGTGCTCTTCAGCCTTTTGGAAAATGTTCTACTTTCGTTTATTAATTGAGTCAACACACTGCAAGCCTGCTTGTAATGACTGTGGTAGCGAGGTAGGCAAAGCCATGAGCTGAAACAACAGTGGTCAGTGAGACTCAGGCTTCTGGCAAGTGATGTGCTTTCTATAGATTTAGTAGCAGGCAATCCGAGCCTAAAGCACAATGCCTGAGGAATTAATTACAATAGTTTTGATTTACAAAAGCTAAGCCAAAAAAGTTTTAGCAAATACTAATTGGCATTTCTTATTAATTTCTAAGAGTCAAGAAAAAGAAAAAGACACAAAAAACTGTTTCGGTGAATAGAATCACCTCTTTACCATTTTTAACCATAAAGACTTTACAAACATAGTCTTTCCAAGGACTGTAATTTTTAAAATTGTGGTAATTATTCAGGATTTTTTTCCATGACATAGAATATTACACAAAAATGTGCTTGCAGAGTTTTGGAATTAAACAACACAAAGTATTTCAATGCTTTTACAATGTTAAAATTAGTGATAGGTCCAGTTAGGACAAAAGTACTATTCTATTCATGGAGAAGGAAAAGAAATCCAAAAACCCAAAGGTATTTAACCAAAAATAAGAATTGTTAATTTGAAAATATAATCAAAAATTACTTTAACATTTTGAAATCATTCATTAAGCACAGCATTGGGCAAAAGTACATTACTTTTTTCCCTTTAATTTCAAATACAGTCATTAAAATAGCTTTTCCACCCAAATTAAATCATAAGTGATCAAAATATTTTTATGACATGGGCAAAAAGCATTATCGACTGTACTAAAATATATTTTTCTATATTTCACTTTGGAAACATCTTAAATAAATAATCTGAAGGAATCTATTTCACCATCAATTTAATGTACTATTAATTTGATATGTATATTTGTATAATAGAACAATTTCCAAAACTCATGCAAAGTAACCTGTGTATTTTTTAAAAACATTGTATAGGTGTTAGAAAAAAACAATGCATGCAGAAAAATAATGTACTACAAGGAGAAAGAAAGCAGCAGCCTAAAATTGTAGCAGGAAAAACACATCAATGCCATCAAGTTAATTCAAAAGTACTGGCACTTAAATTTTGTTGATTGAAAATGGCATTTGAAAGTTATAAAATATATGACTGCATTCTTGAATAGTATGTTTTTTTTATGTGAAATGTGCCCCTGCCTTTATTTAAGAGACAATATTTCTTCCCAGAATGATGTTATCTAATGTCACAAGCTAACTTGAGGCTTTTCATGAAGCAAATTATAAACTTAGTAGCTTCCAAAATATAATCTTATTTTTTATTTTTTACTTTTTTTTTTTTTTTTAAAGACAGGGTTTCACCATGTTGGTCAGGCTGGTCTTGAACTCCCGACCTCAGGTGATCTGCCTACCTTGGCCTCCAAAGTGCTTGGATTACAGGTGTGAGCCACCACGCCCGGCCAAGTATAATCTTTTAAAAATAAGATCCAAGTTCTAGAAACTGGTAGAAAGTTTCATTTAAATATACATTTTTTAAAAAAAGGAGAGAGATGGAAGTCTTACTATGTTGCCCATGCTGGAGTGCAGTAACTATTTACAGGTCAATCATAGTAAACTGCAGCCTCAAATTCCTGTGCTCCAACTGATCCTACCGCCTCAGACTCTGGAGTAGCTGGGACTACAGGCATACATCACAGTGCCCGGCCCAAGTATCCAGTGTTTAAAGGATTTTATATCACAGTTTTACAAGAAATTAGACTGTTATGGTTTTCAAATATTTTATTTCCAACCTTCTGAATTCGTGATAGGTTAAAATATGGAATCCAAGCAAGAGGAAAACTGGGTTATATTTATCACTACCATCAATGATACGGTCTCATTAAACAAGCAATTCCAGATATGGAGCTAAGTTGGAGAGATGCATTTAGAAAAAGCCTGGGGCATCGCTCATGTTCACTAGTGACTCAAAAAGCGGAGTATGCCACTGTTCTTGTCTGCGTATCTGCGCTGTTGTCTTTGTAAGAGGCAAGACCATTAAGCAGCCGCATGAAATACTGACTACTACTGACATTTTCTAATGGGCAACCCTGGTGCAATTTATTTTAAGGTTCAATGGCAACTTAAAATGAAATGATTCTCACACACATCCTCACTGAAGAATTTTTTTTTTTTTTTTTAAAGATAGGGTTTCACCATGATGGCCAGGCTGGTTTGGAACTCCTGACCTCAGGTGATCCACCCACCTCGGCCTCCCAAAGTGCTAGGATTACAGGCATGAGCCACCACGCCCAGCCTCTCATTGAAGAATTTGAGGGGTGGAGTTTGTAAAAGGTTCTTCACATCTCACTGTTACTATCTGAAGAGAACTCCCAGGGACATCAACTGTCTTGAATGTTGTACACCTTATAGCAGAAAGGAATTCTTCCTAGCAGATCAGGGCAAAATAACGCTTTGCCAAATACTTCAGTGTTACCAATAATTTGGGAAAACAAAGTTTAAGAGGAAAAGCGGAGTTTTCCAATTTATTAAACAACTCACTGTTCCCTTCATACTGTCATTAAAAATTGCTTCATAAAGACACCAAAGAGAATCTATTTCAAAACTGTCAGACATTTCTCATCTGGTATCTCTCTCTCTTTTTTTTCTTTTTTTTAAGAGATAGGGTCACACTATGTTGCCTAGGCTGGAGTACAGTGGCTATTCCCAGGCGTGATCACTGTGCACTGCAGCCTTGAAAATCCTGCAATTCTCCTGCCTCAGCCTCCCAGGTAGCTGGGACTACAGGCATGTGCCACTGTGCCAGCCTACTATCTCTCCTTTTTACTCTTCTGTTAAAATATGGTATTTGTTGACACAAACATGGCTATTCCACTGAGAATGTAGTTAATCATAAAACACACCACCATTGACACAGGCACACATATACACACTCATATAGTATTAATTTTAGGTTTCTCAAAAGCTTCCCAGTGCCTTCTCAAGGGCAGCTGGTATTAATAATCTAAAAAGCAAACAGTGAAGTGTGCTGTTTGAAATTAGTACACAGTTTTCAATCTACCTGTTTACAACTTTCTTCCAAGTTTCCTTCTCCAGGCCCAGAGCAGGTTGAAGCTGACCTAGTGGGGAAATCCTCACCTACTCGACTACGCTGAAGCGAGGACTGGCAAACAGGAAAGGTGGGAGGATTGAATCAGAGAGAAGCAGAAAGTGCCTAACCATGGCAATCTGTTAGCTGTAAAAGCATTTGGCTTCTTAGATAAAGTCAGTGAGACACACGTGATTGAAAGCTAGGAAGAATCAGAATATTAACAGTAGCCACCAGTTTTAACCCTCAGTAGTATCATTAGGTCTTTTACTTAATAATCCTGAAAGTAGTATTCTTGCTTCAAGTGATGAAATGGAAGACGTCAAAACAAGACTTGAAAGAGGCCAGGTGCCGCGGCTCATGCCTGTAATCCCAGCACTTTGGGAGGCCGAGACAGGCAGATCACCTGAGGTAGGAGTTCGAGACCAGCCTGGCCAACATGGCGAAACCCCCATCTCTATTAAAATACAAAAATTAGCTGAGCATGGTGGCACGTGTCTCTGATCCCAGCTACCCAGGAGGCTGAGAGAGGAGAATCACTGGAACCCCAGAGGTGGAGGTTGCAGTGAGCCGAGATCATGTCACTGCACTCCAACCTGGGTGACAGAGCGAGATTCCATCTCAACAATAACAACAACAACAAAAGACTTGAAAAAGACTCATTCACAGTTAAGCTGAGATTCAGTTATTTGATAGTAAAACCCTTAGCTTTCAGAATAGAGGCATGCTGCCTTTATAATCATGTATTTTTAAAAAGTCAATTAGAAATCTTACCTTTTCAAGGCTATTTATATAGTAATACTTCTCCCTCCTCTAGCCAACAGCATCTTTATAATTCTAGGTTTCTTTGCCATGCCTTCACTGCCCACACTTCTTAAAACAAGGTTTGGTGGGCTAAATCTTTTGCTTCATTTGACAAAGAGAATCACATATAATAAGCAAACATACAGGCATTCTAAATTCCAAAATGTAAACATACAATTAAGTGGCAGAGGCAGAAATCAAATGGAGGTCAAACTCCAGAATCCACCTTTTTTCTATCAGTAATATATTTTATTACCTCACGTCAACAAGGTGCATTAAGAAAGGCTAGTGTACGTCTGCATAGTTACATCATACAACTAAACCAGCCGGGGTCCCACAATGAGGAAATGGAAGAGTTGACTTTTGGAATAAAGCAAGGCAGTTATAGACTGGGTTGGGCTTTTTCATCTTGTCCAAACCAGCCTCAGTGAGGTAAGCACACCTCACGGGTGACTGTGTTTTGGTTTTAAAAACATCTTAACAATTTAAGCACCCCTCCCACCACAATGTGAAACACCACGACATACTGAGCTAAGAAGAAAAACAAAATATTTAAAAAAGCTAAATTTAGTCAATGAATTTGGGCTATTATCAACTTGTATCTGTCTAAAATGCTTCAAAAGTGCTTTCACAAATATAGTTGTATGGACTTAGAGAGTGAATGATGTTGTCTGAAAAAGTCCTCAGGTACTGTTTACATAAAATATTCTCTAGAGATGAGTCTAACATGAGAATTTACTGTATACATTTCAGACTGGAGGGCTCTTCTGCATTTAGAATATAACCCTACCCTAAAACAATTAAAGCAGGACATTAACAGAACTTGGTTTAAGAACACAACATGCTTTAAAAATCACCAAGATATCCATAATCCCTGATATAACCTTAAAAAACTCTGGAAATGAAGGATGAGGCAGAACAAAGTTTATTATACAGACATGTATTTTACATTTAGTGTGTTAAATTAGCTAGATAGGAATGGTCCTAGTTTTATTTTTATACAGCTTTAAAATGGTAATGATAATTTTAGATCTCAGAACAGTGATACATAGTATATCACAATTTCTAAGTATTTTAATTTGCTTAGGCACTACATTCATTTTGACAATGCTTCAAGAACATCTCATATTCTTGGGTAAGGCAGCTGCATCACTTACAAAAGCAACTATATTTATAAATGTCCAATGGATAGTACATCAAAACAGGGAATTTAAATAAAAGTGAATATACCTCCAAAAAAGATTAATCTACAGTGTCCTAATGTAGAGTTTGAGGACATCTATTCTAATACTATGCTATGATATGCCTATTTGAATCAAATAGTAATGCTTTACTAGTCAGCGCTGAATGCCTACTGAAAGCCAAATAGTTTGAAGACACAAACATCTTGGATGATTAAAAAAAAAAAAAAGAAAATCTAGAGGGTGCCAGAATGCAGACATGCATCTGATAAGTAAGTTGAACCGTATCACAATTTGCAGAGATAGGTAAAAAAGCTCCCTCCTAAAATAAGAGCGAGGGAATTATCAAGTAACTACGAAGCCTTCTGCCAACCCACTAAAAGAGACACCAAAGCCCTGGCGGTCAAGACACTATGATGACCCCCAAGATTCTCCAAAATGTATTGTGCCCTATATAATCCCTCCCACCCTCAGAGTGAGCGGGACTTGTGAATATAATGGATATCATCCCATGATTGTGTTACATGGCAGAAGGGATTTTCAAAAATGCAATTTAGGCCCCTGATCAGTTGACTTTGAGTTAATCCAAAGGGAGATTATCCTGGGCGGGCCTGACCTAATCAGGCAAGTCCTTAAAAGGCATCAGAGAGATTCAAAATGAGAGAGATTCTATGGCTGGCTTTGTTTTAATTTCGCCTTTGTTTTTGAAGAAGAGTCTTGCCAAATGGTGAATTCTTGGCTGACAGCTTTTTGTCTTTCAGCCCTTTCAATGTCATCCACTCCCTTCTGTCCTCTGTGGTTTCTGATGAGAAATGAGCTTATAGTCTTATCGAGGATCCCGTGCATGGGATGAGTTGCCCCCTCCTGCTCTTTCAGGACTCTCTCTTTGGCTTTCAACAGTTAGATACGATGTGTCTGCGTAGTGGATCCTTTTATTAAAAAATCTTAGTTTGTTGGGCTGTTTCTTAGGCTACTTAGATGGGTAATGTTTTTCATCAAATTTGGGGAGCTTCTTAGATATTATTTCTTCATATATTCTACCAATGGCTTGAAACAAGCAAACTTCCTGGCAGCCTCTACTAGCTGAGAATGGCTCCCCGTTGATATTCAGCAAGAAAGCAGGCAGCTCAGCTCTACACCTGTAAGAGGCTGGAATCTGCCAAGAGCCAATGAGCTGGAAGAAGACCTCAGCCTCATATGAGACTGCAGATCCAAATGACATCTTGATATCAGTCTTTGAGACACTAATCAGAAGGCCCAGAGAACACACGCCAGATTCCTGATTTATTACTGTGAGATAATAGATCTGTCTTGTTTCAAGCTAAATAAGTAGAAGTTTGTTATACAATAGATAACAAATAAAGAAGTCAAAAGAAGGAAACTTTCAAAACTATAGTTTAAAAAATGATGGCTTCAAGTATCATTTGAAGTGAAATCATTTCCATATGGGTGTTTATCATTCATTAATTCATTCAAAATATCTATTAAAGCCTACTATGTTACTCCAGGTATATGCCAGGCACTGAGCATGCAGAGTGAGTAAAACATTCTCCTTACTGCTCAGCTTCCCAAACCCTCTGTTTCAGTCTATTTCACTGTTCCAGACAAACCTCATTTCTTACACATGACTACTGTCCCTCCCCTAAACTCATCACTTATGCAAACTGCATCCATATTCCACATCTGAGGATGAATCTTGTCTTCTCTAGGAAGCTTTCTATGATCAATACAGAGTGCACTGAGCTGACAATATACAGAAAACCAGGCAGGTATTCCATCAGTTTGAAGAAGGTGCCCAGGGTAACAGGGCCCTAACCACTAGAATGGGTTTAGAGGAAGCACAAGAACTCTAGGTACAAGGTAGGAGGGAGGTGGGGAAGATGCCAGGGAACAGAGAGGCCAAGCCTAGTCCTGAAGATACTATGAAGCAACACTGCGTAGCAAGGGAACTTGCAGCAACCAGATCAACACTGTATCAGCAGTGTGTATGTCTTGAGGTTCATTCCAGGGCCATGGCCCAAAATCCTGGGCCTTGTCTGCATGAAAAATCAGTCATGAGTGAAAGAAGCCCCAATCAAAAAAACAACAGAGTGTCTAGGCTCTACCCTATACCAACTAAATCAAATTACTTGGGAACAGAACTCAGAAATCGACATCGATTTTAATTGCAGCCAGGACTGTGAACTTAATCTAAATCTTCTCAAACTCCTCTGAAGATCAAGATCATTGTCCTAGAACCTGAGTGTAAGTTAGGTGTCAAGGTGAGGAGTTAAGCAGACCTCACAATGGGCAAGGAGAAGAAGGGGCAGGCATGGAAAGCAGCATGGCGGCAGAGACAAAGCTTTGTGAAGTAACACTGTATAATCCAAAATAACTGGAAACAAGTGTTGAAGCTCATTCAAACAGTAAATGAACGAAGTGATTTCTGGCAATAAATCTAATTTCCTATTTATATTTGGCTTGAGCTAGGATTAAAATAAATTGAGGTTTTTGGAGCCTCTGGCTGATAATTTGAAATTGTATGTAATGTTCTGATTAGAACAGTAAGGACAATAAGTCTTAGTTCAAATATTCTAATGTGCATGTCCACAGAGAGTAGGCATTAAGATCAAAGCTAGTTTGTCCCACACAGGCCCTAATTGAGGTAATATGTGAATCTAAAACATGTTTCAACCCATAGCAGGCAATACTTAAGTAACATTCCTTTGCAAAAGCACATACTCACATATCACATGCATACTTATGTGCCACATATTGGAAGATGTTTGCTCTTTTTAAAGAATCTATTACATCTTATTAAGCTTTTCAACCACATTTTACGATCAGGGACCCTGCAGCCAGCTAGCCCTAGATCTGCAATTTAATCTTTAAAGTACATATTACAAACTGATATAAGGAAAACAAACATCTGTGTAAAAGGCACTAATTTACTAGTGATTTCGTATTACAAAATACATAAAATAGATGCCTGTGAAAACCATAAGCCAATCGTGCAACATTTCAGATTTTCATTTTTATATTCAAAACTAGGCAGAGCCGGAGAGAGAAAAGGGCAACAGCAGAGCCTTAGTGACAAAAGTTTGTGGGTGGGTGGTGTGGTTTGCAAGTTTCTAAATACATTTCTCTAACACAAGCCCAGGAACAGTCTGTAATTACACATCAGCTCTCTTGGACATACCTTTCTCACGTCTGAACTCTTTGGTTCTGTTGTCCAGGTTATGATTCTAGAAACAGCAAGCCTTGTCTCACTAGAGTTTACAAAATCTGTTGGATCCATCTGTCTGGCCAGAGACTCAATATATTTCAGGATTGCAACTTTGACCTGAAAGAGCCAATAATTATAAACATTAAGTACACTTGATGAATCTTTGAAAAGAATTCTTATCAGGTACCAGAGAAAAGTAAACCCTGTTGAGGAGAACCTCCTTCTGTTCTCCTGGATTTGTTTCCACATGGAGCAACATCTAACAGGGGAAAAGCATGAAATGACTGATGGGTAAGTTAAGGGACAGGAAGGGGCACATGGCTCAGTCTCCTTCATTGTTAGGTGCCTGTAGAGAAGCATGCTCTGCTCCTCATCTATGCTGCAAGACACTTCCAGGGCAGGAGCCCACGGGATTTCTAGCTCTGCCACTGACCACAGGGCAGGTTCAACTCTAGTTCTGCCACACATTCTAAGCCATGTTCTATAAGGCAGCACTTTCAGTAATCCAGCTCATGTTCTGCCCTAACTTTACCATCAACTTCTCAACTAGTTCTGACCTCAGGAGAAAAAGGTAATTATTAGGCTCATCCTAAAACCTCCAAAAAGTTAATGATCTGAGAACAGACGATGACGTGACCTAATTCAAATTAACACACATCCTCCCTCAAATTTGGTCTTGTTACTATAGGTAAGATTTTCCATAACATGTAACAATTCACTTTCACATCTTAGAATGTTAGTATTAAATATTCCAATAAGATACCTATCTCTACACACTAGAATGTCTTAATTTTCTAGTTTAAATATTACTTGTGCAAAAGACTAGTACTGCCCAAATGTTGGTAAGGATGTAGGAAAACTAGAGCTCTCATACACTGCTGGTAGGAATACAATATGGTACAACCATTTTAGAAATTTCTTATAAAGCTAAACATATACCTACCCAATAAACCAGCAAATACACTGCTAGGTACTTAACCAAGAGAAACAGGAACATATCCACAAAGAGTCAAACAGGAATGTCACAGCAGATTTATTCACAATAGCTAAACATGAGTCAAGTATAAACAAAAGTAAATTTAAGCAAATTTGAGTTCCAGGGTTGAATTGTAATGACAAGTAATTACTGACCTTGAGGTTTGGAGTTTGAGTTTGATCCACAATAAATCTCATCAAAATGTTAAATTGTTGATCAAATGGAAAGGAGTCCCTAGGTTGGGGCGGGGGAAAAGTGCTCATTTTTAAAGAAATTTATTACAAAACAATATCAAACTATTTAACAAAAGCATACCATTATAGATTAATATATGTAAAACCCTGTTCACATTTTTAATAAATAGTGCTTTTCATTTTATGTAAAGTAATACATGTTATACAGAAAACCTGGAACAAGGAAAATCTTGTTTCAAATCCCCAAACATAAACTGAACTTACTCTGAACGGCTATTTAAAAAATTAAGACTAAGCAATAAACTAAGGAAGAAATTTCTACCTGCCTTTCTAGAGATTTGCTCATTTTCCCTCCAGCTACCTTTCTGGTTATTGATTAAACATAAAAATCACTTCTGATACCCAAATCTCATTTTTACATCCTGACTGGGCTGCTTACGGCTAACCCTGACTAAACTGTATTGTCATCCTTGGTCCTGGTCACTGCTTAGGGTCCCTGTATACCACAGAATAATGCCTGTGAGACGGCAACAAAACATGTCCCGTCCAGCTACAAATCACACACAGAAGCCTGGTGTCCCAGGAGCCCCTTCTCTTGATCCATTTCTTGCCTGTTACTGATCTTATTTCTTTTTTTTTTTTTTTTGAGACTGAGTTTTGCTCTTNCAATGGCGCAATCTCGGCTCACCGCAACCTCCGCCTCCTGAGTTCAGGCAATTCTCCTGCCTCAGCCTCCTGAGTAGCTGGGATTACAGGCATGCACCACCATGCCCAGCTAATTTTTTGTATTTTTTCTAGTAGAGACGGGGTTTCACCATGTTGACCAGGATGGTCTCGATCTCTTGACCTTGTGATCCACCCACCTGGGCCTCCCAAAGTGCTGGGATTACAGGCTTGAGCCACCGCGCCCGGCCTACTGATCTTATTTCTTGTGGTCATCATGCATCTGTGATCCAATCAAGTAACCCTCATGGGCTCTCAGCCAGAGAGTCAGTGCTCTTTCTGTTAAAATGCTGTAATTACTAGTATTAGTTTAAAATTGCACAATGGAGCCCCATGTGGATAATGGTGACATAATTTCCATATTCACAGGAAAGATAAATGCAAGGCAAATATCTACATTACTTTCTTTGGACTCTCTTAGAGATTTTTCCCAATCTACATAAATATAGTAAAATAAGTAAAGAAACAGGTTTGACTCTCTAAAATGAAGCAAATAGAATTGATTTGAAAAGTAAATAAATTCATACAACAAAAATAAAAAGCACATGGCACATATTAGGTACCAGTGTCATCATCCTTATAATTATTAATAAAAAGTAAACTTGATCCAATAGTACCCCTTCCTCCCACCGTCTAGTTGCATCTTGGAATCTTTGAAGATCACTTCGAGAAGGAAAACATACTTTAGTATAGATGATTTAAGTAACTATGTCAACAAACCACACACAAAATATCTCTCCCTTCTTCTGGCAGCATGGGGTGGATGGAGAATACATTTCAATAATGAGAATGTATCATCAGGAAACATGCCATTGTTAGGTACAGCCAAAGGAAAGGAAACTGAGGCAGATTAGCACTCAAGTCTATAAACCGAGAAGCAATTCTCAGCCATCACTAAAACCTCCTATTAATAGTCACTGACTGATTCTAGATCAGCTTAAAGAGCTATGCATCTCAACTGCTGAGAAAAAGAAGAGAATGTTAAAAATGCTTTAGGCACTCAGACCAAATCTACTGAGATTACGACTCTTAAAGGAAAACTAACAGGAGGTCACGACTGTATTCCTTAATCAACAAAGTTTAGGAATATAATCTTAATATTCCTACCATTCTCAAAAATGTAAGTGGATCTGGTCATTGGTACATTCACCCTAATTAAGCAATCTACAGGCCAAGCCTGGCTTACGTGTGTTTTATTTGGCCTTCATGGTATCTTAAAAAATTCTCAAATATGTTGCCCAAATCCACATTTCTGATCTTTCTTGAAAAGTCTGGTACTACTGAGCCCATGTCCCAACATGGCCACAAGTGGCCCCAGCCTATCAATAACCCTCCTCTCTACTCCACTTAATGATACCAGCTTATCAGCCTAGCCCCTCAGTCAATCTGGGCTACACCTTTATAATCCATTGGTATAATGGTGTACTGTAATGCTCCCTAACTCCACTAAAATTAACCATGCAAAGGAATGACGAAGTTTCCAAGCTTTACTGCAAATGTAGTATGTTACTTTAATTTTATTTATTTTATTATTACTTCTTTTTTATGGCCTCACCAACAGATGCAAGTACATTACTTTGAGTTCACTGAAAACCAGAAGGTAAATCTCTCTAGATAATAGAATTCTATAGCAATGCAATCACACAGATTGACAGGGTCAAGGGCCATAAGAAAACAGTTGGCATCATAGTGTAGAGGAACACATGCATACTTTGAAGTCAGAGTCAAGTAACAGCTGCATGCATAGGGATGGCCAGCAGGGCAGGATGTGCTATTGTGCTAGTCAAGGGAGCCAGAAAGAGAAGGTTCTAGGTTCTAGTGCTATCTGTACCACCCTCTGTCTCCACAGGACGTGAGGACACACACCCACAAGACAGCCTGCAACAACAGGAACAGACAACAGAGCAAACATCAGAAATCCTGGATTTTGGTTCCTAAACTGCCACTAACGCAAAATTAAGGCAAGGTGTCTGTTTCTCACTGATAAAATGAACATCACCTTTAAGGTCCTTCCATCTTGAAATTCTATAATAACTAGAATTATTTCAGTTTGTAGCAACTTATAAAAGTAATTGCCCTGATAATTTTATGAGTGATTTGGAAGTTATTTCTTTGTTCTTTAAAAAAGCTCACCAATTTGACATTCCCCCCTCCATCTTCCAACAAATCACAACCAAGACATTATTGTAAAGTGTCTTCTGAGATATTTTAATTCTTAAACTTGCACGCTGAGGACCCACAACTGCATAGACAATAGAGAAGAGTTTTCTAGACAGCAGCATGTAGTTTTTTCTAACTTTCCTGGGCTTCGGCAGCTTTTCTTTTCTCATAAAAGCTAGAAGTGTCACAACTACTGCAAATGTGCAAATCTCTGAGCCAATGTACTATCAATTTAGACTTTTCCACATGATACACTGATTAAAAACAAAAATCTCTAGTATGACTTGTAAGTTGAAGTAATAAAAATACTAAGGTCTTCAGAAAAATGTAAACAAATATTTTAAATGTTCTCTTTAAATGTTTTTTAATGAGAAGAGAGGTTCTAAAGTTTTACATTTGTTTATTATATATGTCTTAAATACAAAAGTAATATCAACACAAGGATGATATGGTATTTCATCTCATGGATTGCTGGGATATCAACAAATATGTCAACAAAAGAACATGAGAACTGAGTAACAGATATTCAAGTGTGTGACAAAGGCCATGGCAAAAAGTTACCTACAAGTACTGCAATATCAAAATGGACCTAACCCTTAAACACTTACCTGGTGACATCTAGAGCCTTCTGGACTTTTGCTTGCACAGATCCAAGTAAATCTGCTCCCATTTTCTTAAGTAATTGTGTGAGAAGAACAAAAAGCCAGTCTTGCAAGTCATCCTTATGAATTATTATAAAATCCACAAGAGTCTCCAAAAACATACTGAAAACCTAGACACAAATGAAAACCAAGTACTTCATATGTTGAATTCACAATTTCCTCCAAAGCCTACAAAACATTCAAAATGACCATGCGTGCTTTGCCCAGCCTCTTCTAACTTAGGTTAACCCTGTTAACGACTGTTCATAGCACAGAAGGAAAATGTAGTGCAGAAAACAAAGGAAAAAGAAATGGAACTTACTCTCTGTTGTGAATTCCACCGCAAACCAGGCCATGCAACAAAACAAATTCCATGTTAGTTGGCAGTGAATTAATACAATTTTCATGCGTTTTTTTTTTTTTTTTAAAGAAAACCTGAAAAGGCTACAAACGGATGAAATATTCTCTCCTCCCTCAATATAAGCCTTTAAAAGGCAGTACAGAGAGAAATTAACTATTTTAATCCTGAAGGTTTTCTTTCTTAAACAACAAATCCTCGTCCTAATGCTATTCTTATTCACTAACAGTCACCAAACGCTATTATAAAATGAGCTCATAAAAACAACTACTCACTATTGTGTAGCTGCTGCTTTTCACATCAGACATTTTGATGTATGCCTATTTCAGATATTATAAAGTAATAGATGATTACAGCTTAGAATAAAATATATTAACATAATTCTCACGCTGTTGTGTAATGATTTTTGCTTAGGTGAAATAAAGTCCATAGTGGAATACCTCTGAACCAATTTCAGAGAGAAAAGTAGCACTGAGTTTCCCTACCTGGTTTTTTTTTTTTTTTTAAAATATGGAACGCTTCACGAATTTGCGTGTCATCCTTGCGCAGGGGCCATGCTAATCTTCTCTGTACCATTCCAATTTTAGTATATGTGCTGCTGAAGCGAGCATGTTTTCCTACCTTGTTAATGAAACTTGTTCTACTTTCTAACCACCTCATTTCTAGCACAGCAACTATTCACCACCAGGGGCCGCCTGTGAGACAGCTCAGGAAAAAGGTCATTCAGCCCTAGCTATGGGATTCCTGGCTTAGCTTACAGGCAGCTAAAAAATAATAACTAAACTGAGACCTCCAAACTCACTGTACAACAGACTTCTGATGGAAACAAATTTCCTTCTTTATCCTCACATTCTGCTTCTGAATCGGCAATCTAGGGGTGACAGGTAACAGAAATTTATCAATGTCCTAAACCATCTAATAGCTCTTACGTTATAAATCTTAAGACTCTAATTATGCTTATGCATTAAATCTTACTGCTTTTAACACTACCGTAGAGAAAAATCTTGATAAATTTTATCTTTGGATATCTATGTGGCCTTTAGGCTCAGTCTTTCTTGGATTTTTATTGAGACTCATTCTGCTATCCAGGCTGGAGTGCACTAGCACATTCTCAGCTCACTGTAACCTCCACCTCCCAGGTTCAAGTGATTCTCCTGCCTCAGCCTCCTGAGTAGCTGGGATTACAGGCACATGCCACCATGCCCAGCTATTTTTTGTATTTTTAGTAGAGACAGGGTTTCACCATGTTGGCCAGGCTGGTCTTGAACTCTTGACCTCAAGTGATCTGCCCGCCTTGGCCTCCCAGAGTGCTGGGATTACAGGCATGAGCGCCTGGGGAATTTTTATTAATATTGTTAATGTTGACTTTGCTGTGAGGGTCATCGCAGAAAATTTAAGACATGCTTCAAGACTGATAGTGAGGAGAGCTGCTGTGGGAGGAGGGGAGGAGAACCCTTGCATTCGCTCCCCTTTGCTCTCATGAGCACCTCAAAATGCTGCAGCCATATCTTGCTTTCTGTATCCCTACCCCAGAGCAGTTACTCAGTAAATGTTAAATGACTGGGTGAACGAATGGGTGGATCAATGTTTCATATTTCAAGGATAATAACTGGCTGGACTTTCTGGCCATCACAGGTTTCTTTCTTCCGGCAAGACTTGAAGGAGACCATCTTTACTAGGAAAACTGTAGTTAATCCTGCATGTCAGCATTAAAGATCTGCTGCTTATTTACAGTTCTATCCATTTCTGTACTTCACCTCTGTCCTTTACCCCTTTCCCTGTATTTTCACCCCGCTCTCCACTTTTTTCCTTTAAAAGTATCTGATAGTCTCTAAGGGTCTTCTCCCAAATAATGGTATTTATTTAAAATCTAGACTCCAAGTAAACTTTTGTAAAGAGTCCCTCTCTCACCCTGGAAAGTGTTCTGTCCCGTACTCATTGGTGTTTCCCCCTCAGCTGGGACTCTCTTGTCAAAAAAAAAAAAAAGCATTCCTCGGGCTTAGTGTTCCCTTTGGCCCTCAGGAGGTATGGGCACCAGCTAAGTGATCACCACTCAGCAAGTTCTTGGGAACAGCAAAATCCTATTTTAAGAAATAACCTGGTTTTCCAATAAATCCATTAAATTAAATACTTTCATTTTTCTATCTTGTCCTATGAGGATATACTGATACAAAAATAATTATATATTTATTTTTCTTCATTACTCTAACATCAAAACGTGCATGACATTATAATATAATATTATACCCTAGCACCTACCTCACTGTTTGGCTAACGGGAGACATACAAAAATATAAGAAAGACCATCTGATTCTCTCCCTGATAACTCTTACTTGAAGCACACTTATTTAACTTTAAATTTTATGCACATTTAAGTTTCCAAGAATTCTGTTTTTAAAAGGTGTAACATAAACTAGTGCTGAAACTGGTGTTACTCTGTAAGGTCGGAACTGCCCCACAGGGAGTTCTCTCTCATTCTTGGGTAGTGTATCACACAGAGCACACAGGCATGCAGGGGGGAAGATAAGGCAGGCATGACTTCCAGACTTACCTTGCTATGAGGATCAGCAAACATCCGGGTGAAAATCTCACACAATCTTTTCAGTTCAACTCGACTAGAAGAAACAAAACAGAAATCAATGAATTTATTACTTTTATTATTTTTGAGACAGGGTCTCACTCTATCACCCCAGCTGGAGTGCAGTGGTGTAATCATAGCTCACTACAGCCCTGATTTCCCAAGCTCAAGTGATCCTCCCACCTGAGCCTCCCAAGTAGCTGGGACTACAGGTCCGCACCACCACGCCTGGCTAATTTTTTTGATCAGTCAACTATGTAAGCTTTACATAATTTATATCTACATAACAATGTCTTTTCACAAACTCTTATTTATGGCTAAACCAAACAGGAAGATAAAACAAGAGATTTGCTCTCATCTTAAGATGAGGAAACTGAGACTGAGTGGGGACAAGCTCATGTATCTGGAAGTGATAAAGTTATGCACCAAATCCTTTTCATTTTATCCCAGCTGTGTTTTCTACATGCCACAACTGAAAAGCAATGAAATAAACTTTAAAAAGCAGGTCTATCCTGCATTGTGATGAGAGGTAAAAACAAAAAAAGGGAAAAAACAGAACAGCATGTGTTTCAGGGTCAGACAGACCTGGATTTTAATCTCAGTTCTGCTGTAAATAAGGCACTTCGGGCTGGGCGCTGTGGCTCATACCTGTAATCCCAGTACTTTGGGAGGCCAAGGCAGGTGGATCACCTGAGGTCAGGAGTCTGAGACCAGCCTGGCCAATGTGATGAAACCCTGTCTCTACTGAAAATACAAAAATCAGTGGGGCATGGTGGCAGGTGCCTGTAATCCTAGTTACTCAGGAGGCTGAGGCAGGAGAATCTCTTGAACCTGGGAGGCAGAGGTTGCAGTGAGCCAAGATCATGCCATTGCACTTCAGCCTGGGAGATAAGCGAATCTCCATCTCAAAAATACATAAATAAGTAAGAAAGTACTCTGCTATCTTTAAGTCTGTGTTTTTCCTTATTGGTCAAACAGGATAAGGACTATGTCACGTGGTTGCTGAGAGAATGAAAATGGATAACACATTGTACCTTCTACTGTTCCTAGGACAAAGCAAACACTCATTTCACATTGGTGCCCTCTGCCTTTTCTGGTCCTTGACTACCACTGAGTCCCATGTTTAAAGTTTGAGAGAAAGGTCTTCTTTTCAGCAAATCATCCCTGAGTAATCACCCCCTTTTATGTGGATAAACAGTTGGTTCAAGGACCCGTCAATATTGTTAATAATGCAACCTAGATTAGAGTAATGCCAATCAACAGATTTCTAGAGATTATTCAATGGGTACTTGGTGAACACTAAGAATCTACAAAGTGGGACCACCAGGATTAAACATATTCTTGAGGAACAACAGCCATAAATCATCTTTTCTTTCTGACAGGTCACCAGAGTGTCACAGGATGCCTGCATCTCAGAAGGCACATGACAAAACTTCCTGTATCATCTTCACGAACAAACGAATAATGTGGGGCAGATTTGAGTACAGGAGGGTGGAGTCAGACTGTCTGAGGAGCCACTGTGAGGGCTGGGCGACTCATTAGCCAGTGCCCACTTCGCTTTCCAGAACCCAAGAGGAATTCCTATCTATGACAGCTAATTTACCTTACAAAAATTATCCAAAGGATAAAGTAGATTGCATTTCATGTATTCCAAGTTGCCCATTCCTTTTTTTTTTTTTCCTAATTTTTGTTGTTGTTGTTTTGTGTTTTTTTTTTTTTTTTTTTTTTTTTTTTTTTTTTTTTTTTTTTTTTTTTTTTTTTTTTTTAGTAGAGACAGGGTTTCACCATGCTGGCCAGGCTGGTCTCGAACTCCTGACCTTGTGATCCACCCACCTCGACCTCCCAAAGTGCTGGGATTACAGGTGTGAGCCACCACGCCTGGCTAGTTGCCCATTTCTTACTTCCCATTCACATCTCCTTTCTCTTGTTTTAACTTTCTCTGTAATTGAGAGTCATCTTATAATCAATGACATATTTGTACTGTCATGGCTTAACAGACAGCATTTATTAAAGGGCTATAAAAATAAGGGTGTCTATGGTGCCTTAGATTTGACAAAATATGGTATAACCATATACTTTTTTGGTATGTGTAATACATGCTTATTTTAGAAAATTTATGAAACAGAAACAAAGAAAAAAGCAAAAACAATCCATCTAAGAGACAATGCTGTTACTATTTTGAAGGGCTCCATTTTGTTATCTCCTTACTATGTACATTTATAAGCTACACATATGCACACGCATATCAAAATTTTCCAGACTGAGACTGAAACATTTTATCCAGGACCCTGAACCATACTAACCTGCAGAGTTGTTTTTTTGTTTTTTGTTCTACCTGAATTGCATACTGTACACCAAAATTTCTCAAGTAATATCTACTGGACAAATATGAAACATAAGAGAACAAAATACGTGGTCTGTTTTTTTTTTTTTAAGACAGGGTTTTGCTCTGCCACCCAGGCCGGAGCACAGTGGTATAATCATAAATCACTGCCAATTTCCAACTCCAGGGCTCATGTAATCCTCCTGCTTCAGCCTCCGAAGCAGCTGGGATTATAGATGCATGTCACCACATCCGGCTAATTTTTCACATTTTTTGTAGAGATGGGGTCTCCCTTTGTTGCCCAGGCTGTCTCGAGCTCCTGCGCTCAAGTGCTCCTCCTGCCCTGGCCTCTCAAAGTGCTGTGATTACAGGTATGAGCCACTGTATCCATCCTAAATGTTTTATCAACCTAATAAATTGTAGAATATATGCCACATGGGCTGGGCGCGGTGGCTCACGCCTATAATCCCAGCATTTTGGGAGGCCGAAGTGGGCAGATCACGAGGTCAGGAGTTTGAGACTAGCCTGGCTAACAATATGGTGAAACCCCATCTCTACTAAAAAATACAAAAGTTAGCCGGGTGTGGTGGTGCATGACAGTAGTGCCAGCTATTTGGGAGGCTGAGGTAGAAGAATCGCTTGAACCTGGGAGGTGGAGGCTGCAGTGGGCCACAATCGCACCACTGTACTCCAGCCTGAGCAACAGAGTGAGATTCCATCTCGAGAAAAAGAAAAAAAAAATATTTGCCAGATATTTCAAAGCCTCTGGATGGCAAGGACTAATGACTAAATGCCGGTTCCTGCAAGCGGACCTCTTGAAGACTGTTAATTATAGGGAATCCCTTTAAGCCCCTGAGGAGTCCAACAGGGGATTCAAACTTAGCTCATATTCTTGCTGTGGTCCTCACCTCAGTGTTCTTTGGCTCTTCAGTAGGTTCTGCAGGCCCAGAAGCCCTTCTTTCCTTTCTGACCAGTTTGAACTAGCACAGTGGTTGAGAACTTCTGCTACATCCTCGGTCTGCCGCAGATAATGGGGAATGCCACCATTCCTGGAGCCATACGAGCGCTCAGAGCAAACACTCGAGGCATCACTGTTGGCATCGTCGTCAGAATACATCCCATACGGCTCATACCTCCTCCTCACAGGCTTCTTCTGATAGGTCCAATGAGGGGTGGGAGTGATTGAGGACAAAATAGAAAGGTGAAATGACCGTGAGTCGTATCAAACAAAATCTACAACAAAGAGTTAAGTGTAAAAAGATACATGTACAGACACACTTTTCCTGTGCTTATAGATTAGGGAAATAAAAACAGAAAAGCAGTTTTCTGTTAGGTAAAATAACTAATAAGCAAAGCACTCTGTAGTAGAGGGGAAAGAGTGTGGCCTCTGGTAAAGTGTGTGGACTTTACAGGAAGACAGGCAGATCACAATCCTGGTGCCAACACTGACTGGGCTGTGTGACTTCTGAAAGCCTCCTAAGCACTTTGCTGCAGTTTCTCCATCTTTAAGACAACAACAGTTATGCCTATCATAATACAGGCTTGTTGTGAGGATTAAATAAAATTACATGTTAAATATTCCAGCTGGGCACCTGGAACACTGCAAATATGCGCAGCCAACAGCCCCTTCCCAGTCAAAAGCAATATATCCTGAGCACAGTCTATGGGCAAACTTTTTTGAATATTTATGTTTCCTATAAAAGCCAGAATTTGAAATGTCAGTGGCAGTGGTTCACATAAAAGAATTCCTAGGTCTTCTCCCTCTGTCGTGCAGGCTGGTTTTGAACTCCTGGCCACTTGCATTAAAGATTTAGGGTTTTCAAACACGAATAGGCTTCTTTTAAAGTAGACTATAATACCCACTTTATTCATTTTACCGACCCTGAATACAAAACTGTTATACCCATAAATATGACAGAACAGCAACTATATAGAATTTTAAAAAGCAAAACAAATAGCTATTGGCTTAAACCATACAAATACACTTCTCTAATAATATGGCGTATTATTATTAATCCAATTTTCTCAGGACTGCTCTGCCTTAAGCGCACCGTCATAACATAATTATTAATAGCATCCCCCTTTCACTCCCAAAAGCATTTTTGTTTGGATAACAAATTACATGGGCACATATAAACCAGACTCCTAAAATAAGAAAAGTGTTGATAAATCCATTCATGAAATCATGACGACGTAAGAATAGGCATAAATTGGGTTAATAAAATGAAACACTACTAGAAGCGGCAGCAGAGCTTGACATTTAAAATAAATACTGAAACAGATGTACATGAAAGGTGACTGACTCCACCATGACACAACAATGATGGTGAATCACTGTTACAATTCAACAAAATCATATAAACCAGAATTTCTATACTATACCATATTTTTTTGTTTTCACTAGCTTCTAAAAGAAATATACTTGCAACAGAAGCAATACAGTTGTAAAACAAAAGTTAAAGCACTGGTACCTTGCTCCTGGAGTCTCCTAACAGCTGTAGGCAGGAAAATATTGAAGGTTGGGGAAAAAGCATAGAGAATTATGTCAGAAGCATATGTAGGGATTGTTCTTGCAACAAAAGTATACAGCAAAACATATCTTAGCAAACCAAAAATACAGGTTAGCAAGCGTTTCATATCAAGCGAATAATAATAAAGAATGCTGTCAAAATGGCATTTTCTAACCCTCCTTCGCGTGTCAGAAGACCTTCTGGTAACTTGCTATAATTCTTTGCTAAAACTTTTCCCATACCAGTGAGGCAAATCTCTAAGGTCACCATTAATTCTACTATCTATTTCTCTGAGACATTCTGTCTGGCCCCGTGCGTCTATTCAGTGAGGCAAGGATTCTGTACCATTTCTGTGTTTTCTCTTCAGAAGCAGGTCACTTGGAGAGACTAAATAGTTTGGACAAAAAGTAACAAGGGCAGCATGAATCTAATGGGAGTTAGAGCTCAGAGAAAAGCTCAAGTCAAGCTGAGCCAAAGCTCAAACTCTCAAGTCCTATTCTGCCTCCTAGAACTTTACACACAGTCCCTTATGAGTTCTTTAAAGAACTAAGAAATTTCCTTGACTTAAGTGGAAGTCTCAACCAAGGGTTTCACATCCATCATTTCCCATTCCTTTGACCTCTACTTCCCAGGGTCTCTGAACAAATAAGAGCCAGATTCTAAATTCTGCAACTTGGAAGGACAAACAGCTTCAGAGAATTTTGTTCCAGCTCTTGACTTTTAAAGCCATGGTTAGAGCAGTTACCCTGAACTCTAGCACCTGCTAGAAAAAAGTCCTTCTATACATAAGGATGAGGAATACAGCTGGCCAGGCAGTTTACCTACAGGAAAAGCATTACGAGAGCAGCAAACTGCTTGCTCACAGACACCTGTCAAAGAACCTGACTGAGGAAGAATAAATGAAGGCAAGAGAAGAAGGAATGAAAACTGGAATCGCCATAGCCATAAACTATAGAACGGTGATCTGATAAAACATGGCTGGATTAAAAACTTCAGAGTCTAAAAGCAGAATATTACATACTTTTTTTCCTTACAAGAGAATAAATCTCAAAACAGCAAAAGCAAGGCCAATGATCAGAGAGTTCTAAAGAACACCCATTTCAAATGCTGAGCACATAAACTGGAATATGCAAGAGACCGTGTGACTAGCTGAAATGCATCTTTAAAAAGCACTTGGACCACAAGCTGATTCTACCAAGGAACTTTCTGGTATAACCAAAACATTAAAGGATCCATGATCATTTATGTTTTTCAGATATTACACTATAATGATGCAAAAACATATTCTACCATTGCTTCCCATCCTCAAAGAGTTAGGAAAAACAACATAAAATCATACAGACAAGGTAATGGAGTAAATGCAAGATTTTCAAACCTCAACCTCTATTACCTACTATTATGAAAAATGTCTAGGTTATGCCATCAAAATCTGTAAAGCAATAGAAGCAACAGAATGGAAAAAAAGAAGTGCATAATGGGTGCTCAGAACTGTCAATAGTTGTTTT
>NW_016107887.1:366437-369196 GCF_001604975.1 Cebus imitator | reverse complement strand
AAAAAAAAAAAAAAAAAAAACCAACGTGGTTAAAAAGAAAAAAAAGAAGGCCAGTGACAGCCGAGAAGCCCAATGTCATCAAAAGCTCCTTGATACTGAAGAGCACAGATAAGAAATACTTGACTCTAATATTTTCTGTAAAGTCCATTTTCACTTATATAGGCAGACATAAAAGTTTAAGAAGCAAACAACAACAATACACATTTACCCAACAGTTACACAATTTTAAAGAGTGTCAAAGATGATTTAGCAACCTGATTTGGGGGCAATTTCCTGTTAAGACAGAGAGAAATGCAGATGAGTATTTCAAAGAGACTCTGTTTACATACATACTGTGCCTCTTACCAAAGCATCAGCAACAGCAGCTTCAAGATCTGTACTTGTGCTCAAAACTCTCATGGCATTCACAGAACCAGGTATTCTTCCTGGCTGGCCAAGCCCAAACCGATCTATTTAAAAAACAAAAGCAAAAGATGTGTCACTTTAATTCAGATTATCTCAATTCCTTGCAAGGACTCCTGCCTCTTCCCACCAAGTAGACAGAAGCAGTGAAAAGTCTCCAGCCAATTTTAGCTACACTTTTCTTTACCAGTGGTAGAGGCTAAGCTGCTCACATTTAATGCTATGTGCCACAAAGCACTGTCACTCGAAATTGTTCACACATGGTATTTTATTATTGAAAATTTTCTGAGATATGAGAGAGAAGGGGCAACTTATTATAAAAGGAAGCTGGGCTATAAGTTGAGTCTTTTAATCTATTTAGCTTTCCCTTTAGAGGCAAAAGTGGCCTTGATGTTTGATGAAACTAATGAGAAAGCTTCATGGTTTCATAAGAGTTCTAATGCAATGTGCGGTAAAAAATTAAAATTTGAAACAGATGAGTTAAATTGATTTCTGTGCAAATTTTTGTTAGTGTCACTGTTTTACTATTACTAAACTCGCTTAGTTTTAGATGCTTGTTCGTCATGATGCCTTGATCAACAAAAATTACTTAAAAATCAATTTATTAAAATAATCGCCAAAAAAATCTAGCACTTTCACTGCAGAACATTAAAAATTTAGGTAATATTAGTATAAGTTTTACCTGGGCTTCTCAAATAATTTAGAATGGTAATCTTTATACAGATAAAATAGAAAGAATCCAAAGAATTTAAAACAAATTTTAGTAGTTCAAGCATCTATTTTAAACTTGTTAGTCATCATGGAAATGCAAACTCACTTTTTAAAAGTCCCATTAAATCAGCTAACCAACCTTCCTTAGGACGTGCTGGAGATTAAAACTATACTAGAAGAAAGGCAGTGCAAGTCATATCTTCATTAAGTGTGTTATACATTATCTACCAGTAAAAAAATTTTTATTTAAAATTCTAATGTATAAAAACCTTTGGAAGAAAAATGTTTAGATAAAATATTTTCTCTGTGTTAACAAATAAGACATCGTTTGGACAAGGAAAATCTCTATGTTAGCCATATTCTAGAAGCATCTAGAATAAAAGCGAAGCTATTATCTATTTTACATGAATTGATCTTTCCTATAAAACAATGTATTTAAAAATTTAGATATGTAACAAGACAGTACCTACAAAACTGATGAACTTTAAAAGTGAATTGCTATTTGGCTTTTTAAAAATGTCAATTTCAAACATTACACCTTCCACTACCACAGAGAGAAAAATTTAAACACTGCTAATCAATAGAGTTATACAGTCATGAATTTTTCTAAAAAAAAAATTGTATGTTATACTATCCCCTTTTTTAATGCATTCACTGGTCATTCCAACTGTCATCTTAGCCATTATGTTTAAAAGGTAATGTGCCATATAAACTAAAAAGGACCATTAAAAATTACATTTATGTATATTTGTCACTTGAAATACAAAACAAGTGTAAATATGAGATTTACTGTGCACATAGTTTTATAGATGATCTTTGTTCAAGTTTTTTTTCATTAAAAAAGGGTAGATAGTAGATTTATGAGTAACAGAATGAAAGTAATTCAGTTATAAGCCATTTAAAAATTACCCAGCATAAACGTAAATAAAACGAAGTCTAATAAAAAAAAAAAAAAAAGAAAAACAAAAGATTTCATGCCAGCAATTCTTGCTCTGGGGAGAATACAGATTTTTCAGACACAAAATTAAAACTCTAAGAACAATGCAATTATTCTGTGCTTCCAAGATGCATACAGCTTTGCCACATACAGTGACTACAGATCATTTGATATATATCATAGACAATTTGAATTTTAAATCTTAAGGGGAAATGTTTATCTGGATCTAAGCAAAATTATAAGCTTTATGTTTTCACCAGAGTAAAATCTGTTCCATATTCTCCAGGCTCTGATACTATTATGAAGTTCAATTTTCCGAGATGAATGCATATGACTATGCTCTCAGCCTGGCCCCTAATCTTCAGGGAAGTGTATATAATTAGAATATATAGGAGGCTGGGCATGGTGGCTTTGCCTGTAATCCCAGCACTTTGGGAGGCCAAGGTGGGTAAATCGCTTGGGCCCAGGAGTTTGAGAACAGCCTGGGCAACATGATGAAACCCCGTATCTACAAAAAAAAACAAAACAAAAACTAGCTGGGTGTGGTGGTGAACACCTGTAGTCCCAGCTATTTGGGAGGCTGAGGTGCGAGGATCGCTTGAGCCCTGGTGGCAGAGGTTGCAGTGACCCGAGATCATGCTATTACACTCCAAGCCTGGGCGACAGAGTGAGATCCTATTTCAAAAAAATAAATAAAATAAATAAAATC
>NW_016107887.1:356072-365984 GCF_001604975.1 Cebus imitator | reverse complement strand
ATTAAATCTAACAAATTGATGTATTACTGTTTGCTTACATTTTGCAACTGTGGGGCTAACCAGTGGACACTGGGTATTGCTAAACAGAGCTGAGAGAGAAGGTTTGGAGTCTGCAGGCTGCAAAGGATACCTTTGGCCTGACTTGATTACCTGAATCCTGATCTTGTTTTTCCATAACACTTTGAGAATAATATATTTATTTTCATACATATAAAATTATGTATGCTATAATCTGCAACACTGGCAACTAAGTGCTACCTCAAAAAAATGTGAACTTGACATTAATAACTAGTATTAATACGTGACCGTTTATTTGTAGTAAAGACTTTTGAGAGAATCTATTGGATGATATCCATGCCCCTTGGCCCACAGGAACCCTAAATAATACCTGATTTTGGTTATTTTCCAGGGGTCAGGGTGGCAGGAAGGGAAGTACTTCCCTGCTTTTTGTTTTAACGTAAATATGAATACTGGAGAAACGATGTTGTCAAACAGGCTATAAAGCATCTACAGCCTATTAACAGAACTATAAACATTCAATAACTTAAAAAAATTAAAGCACATTGGGGAAAAAATGAGGTGCATACATGCCAAGTGCTAGCCGACACAGATGAAAACAAAAGTTAACATGGGTGTGAAACTAGAACATATGAAGAAGCCAAGTCATGCAGTTAGCACTTGTTCACCTGACTGCCCAACAGATTCAGCAGTGGAGAGAGCACTAGTGGACCTGGAATGACGTCGAGAGGCTGCAGGTAAAAGGAATGGCAACACCCACAGGATTAACACAGAAGTACCAGAGACAGAAAATGCCACAGTCCAAAGGAAATGCAGGGACCACTACCAACAAGGCCATGTTTTCTCATGAGAAGAAATGGTGCTGGATATGAATGGATAGCAAGTGCCAATCCCCAAACTCCACGGTGGCCAGCTGGCTTTCACACAGCTATTAAACACACAGGCACAACAAAGGCACTCTTAAAGGTGCTCCAAACTAAGTATGCATCAACCAACTCGGACTCCAAGGTTATAGTCACACCATGAAGCCTCCATCAGCCGGTATGGAAATATGCAACATGAAGAACAGCAGGAGTCACAGAGCACCGTCTATATCCCAGAGTGGGACGGCAGTAAGACGGATGGTTAACTCAGCTCACGAGATGTTTTATCAGTATGTGATGCATATGCAACCATGCACCAAAAACAAGCATAGAAGTTCATAATGTTACTTCAACAGAAATAAAATGAAATCACAGGAAGGGAGTTCAACAATTGGAATTCTGTTTTCCCCAGTCAAAATGTTTGTTGTTCTGTTGCATGAATATCCTAATTATTATTATTATTATTATTATTATTTTGAGATAGTCTCACTCTGTTGCCCAGGCTGAAGTGCAATGGCGCCATCATGGCTCAGGGCAGCCTTGATCTCTCAGGCTCAAGCAGATCTGCCCTCCTCAGCCTCCCAAGTAGCAGGGACTACAGAGATGTGCTACCACACCTGGCTCTTTTTTGTATTTTTAGTAGAGACAAGGTCTCCCTATGTTGCCTGGCTGGTCTTGAACTCCTGGGCTCAAGCAATGTGCTCAAGCCTCCCAAAGTGCTGGGATTACAGGGCATGAGCCACCACGCCTGGCCATATCCTAATTATTAGTACTTGTGTAATTGTTGGAAATTTAGTTGTATTAAGTTTAATGATTTTCCTTGGAGAGGTAGTTACAGTACACTGTTTACGAGCACCAGCTCGGTAATGCAATTGTAAACCCTAGTTGGATCACAACTAGTCATAGGACTGACATTGGGCAAAGTACTAAATCAATCTGTGTCTCAATATCTTATCTATAAAATGGTGCTAATAATGGTTAATGGTACCTACCTCTTGGGAGTTACTGAGAGGATTAAAAGAGATTATAAAGCACTTAAACGATGGTTAGTAGTGGTGGTGGTGCTGGTAACAGTTAAGAGCAGTCTATAATTTACAATCTGACATTACGGTACCATTTTATTAACAAGTATTCTTAATGAGCATCAATTCATCAACCTGAGGAAAGTATTCTTAATGAGCATTAATTCATCAACCTGAGGAAATAAATGCTAAATTCTGTTCTCATGTGGAAAGAAAACAACTTTTAGAAATAATTAAGAAATAAAGACTTGGTTCAAAACATTAACTTACTGACCACAGTTCCATGTAACATATGGCTTTTCCATAACAGGAAAAACAAAAGATAATATGCTTCCAGTCATTACTCTGAAAAATTCACAGTATTATACCACAGAAAATTCATAGATTTAACAAAGTAATGCTGAGCAGTGCTACATTTCATCCACACTACTAGAGTATCCTGTACATGTTAACATTCTCACATTCAGTCATAAAATATCAATACCTCAAGTTCTTCAATATAATTTTTTAAGGTCCATGTTACTTTATAAAATGTACATCTCTATGGTACATGTGGTATTAAATAGCAAAGAGTACCAGGTTAATAAGGACACATTTTTACCAGCTTGCAAAAAAAGGAAAATATCTCCTCAAGATTCACAAAAATTAAAAATAAATTGGCAACAAATTTTATAAAATTATAAAATTATCACTTTCCCTAAATAAGGAAGTTGGTGAAATATCTAGTGTTAAGACTGAAGCAAAAAAAAAAAAAAAAAGACTGAAGTAAACGATACATTTTTGTACAAGCACATCACTGTCTTGATAGTTTAGTCTGAAATGGTTTTTAAGCAGTGCCTGATATATAGGTTCCTTACAAAGTGGCCCTTTGGTTCATTTTCAACAGAATATTCTAAAAGAAATCTGCCATGCAATGAGTCCTCTGTCACATTCACAAGTTATCACCCAACACTGGAATCCCAGATAGACCCACTTATGTGAAAGCTTAATTTATAGCAGTCCTAGAGCCCTTGATTTCCCTTAATCAACAATTATTGCCATATAACCATATAGATTCATACCATCAAAATGGTCCAAAACAACAAAAATGCAAACTCAAAAATATACATTCACTAGAATGTAAGTGCTTTCATTCTTTCTTTGTTGTTGTTAAAGAAAGTTGGCTACATAAGTGGATTCAAAGAAGCCCTAACATACAATCTCACTAATTTCCAAAAGGGGTGGGAAGAGATTATTAAAATGGATGAGCTAAAGAAGGAACCTTCAGAGGATGTGTGGTAAGCTCCCTGAGGACAACAATCTTCTGGTTCTTTTGACTTCGCAGATCCTAACTCCAAGACTGGAAATAAATGATTCAGAAACCTCTCCTAACCACCCCGCAGAAGCCTCAGTACAAGCATTTAATACATTTTCAAGGAACAAATGAAAGACACTGAATTATCAGAACTACTTCCAAAGGAGGCAGGTTTGAAGTCAAACCTGACTCCAAACCCTGGCTCCACCATTTAGTTGTGTGATCTTGAGAAAGTAGTTCATTCTCCCTAAGTCTCTGATGATAATACCTGTCCCAGAAGATAAACAGGGACCACAGGCATTATGCCTGCTGACTGCTCCACATGCTGTGGGTACACATGAGCAAAGTTGTTGTTCTTGCTGGACCTAAGTTTTAGGGTCAGGTTTAACCCAAGGTAAAGGAAAGGCATGATACAAAAATTTAGCTCAAAGACCTTAACTATTGCCATGACCACAACAGAAGACATGAGCTGATGCTAGAGTTTGTGAGGACCCATACCTTCTGCCTTGGTAGTGGCAATTACAGATTTCAACATTCTGGGTTGTCAGCAAGACAGCTAAGCAGATCCGTTTAATCAAACAACGTACAAAACAGACAAGATTCACTCAACTGCTCAGAGTTCAATTAGGATCTCAAGAATTCAGCACACCTTGCCTCGTCCACATGCCAGATTCCAAAGGATGCTTCCACATACAGTATCAAAAATAACAGTACATATTTGAAAGGAAAACACTGAATTGCTTCTAAGAGACAAAATAAGCAATAAAAAATTGAACTGTTTACTCATATAATAGGTTGTTCAGAAGGTCAAATAGTGAGCAAGGGTGCAAAGAAATACAGCCTTAATTTAAAAGGAAAAATCACCAGTTCATTCAGAAAAAAAAAAAAAAAAAAAATAAAAAAAAAAAAAAAAAAAAAAAAAAAAATCATCATTGCCACCTCTGATTATCGAGAATTCTGCTGTAAATGCTTCAGACTGCTGTGGAATAGGTGACAGGCAACAGGTGCGCTGCCCCACTCAAGGGCTCATGCTAACAAGGTGGAACACTCACAACAGGCATTGCCTACTCAGTCACGGGGATGGCCTAGTACTATCTGGTTTGGCATCTGGTTGCCTGTTCCTTTTTCAGAACCTCATAAAGAACAATGAGTCATAAAGAAATATGTCTAGATTTTGATTGCTGATACTGATTAGGGAAAAAAGATCAGAAGAAGTGAATGACATTAGAAGGAGACAGGTAGAGGCAAATATTAAGAACTTATGCTTTTGATTTAACATCCCTCTTTTGTAGTGACATGTATCGTTTTCAAAAGAGCAGTTATATAATTAGGTAGTTAAAATTAGCAGACTGCTGGAGTCCACAGATCCACATAATTTCAGGTCTAGGTCTAAGTATAATAAAATGGTTTCTATGTGTATGCTTATCAAAAGAAAAATGGACAGCTGTACAGCACTTAATGCAGGAGCAAAAAATAATTATTGAAGAATATAAAATATTACTTTGCACAAAAGTATGTGTTGACAGATGTCTTTTGGGCATTAACAGTTTATACTAACTAAAAAGGGTTTACTATGTGTCCATTTTAGAGAAGGCAGGACTATTAACATTAAAAAGAAAACTCATTTACTTTTCTAAACATTATCACAATTGCACTTTGATTCCTTCTTTGAATTAAATTACATATAGACTGATCTGTAGTAAAATTAAAGATAAATTATAACAATTCAATGACTAAGGATAAACTTTGGATTAACTTTGCTTTTAAGCAGCAACTAACTTCGGCTGAGTTTTGCCTTAGGTTAGAAATTGCCACACAGATGGCCTTGCTGGGAGCAAGTGTTCATCAATGACAACAGCACAGAGTGAAGTGGTGTTTTTTTCCTCTAATATACAAAAATTCGAAGTTGCCAAAATTCAAGCATGCAGAGGGGGACAACAGAGGGTAACTAAGGAAGAGGGAAGAAAGAAGGAAGGATCACAAGGACAGTGGAGGAGGAAAAGCAGTTCATTCCACCTAGCAGTGTCTCGGACAAGCATTTGGAGCAGGGAAAGGAACTCTACTCCTCAGCCAGCGCCTACATGTACTCACCAAGTGGAGGAAAGCCCCGAGCAGGGCTTGTATCTCGGCTGCTCTCACGGCTGGTATCGCGGCTGCACCCCTGACTCATGCTGGGTCGAGGGATACGGCTGCTCCGTGCTAGTGTGCAGCATGAAGGGTTTCAGAGAAGGTGAACAAGTTTAATGAAGACAGAAAAACTCACAAAATGTCAGTCACATTTGGTTAATGTAATTACGACATTGTTCGCGCTGGGGAGCTCTGATGACTGAGCCACCTATCCACGCTGAGGTCTCGCTGACTGATGTGCCAACAGGAGGGTTTAGGTAAAACGTGACTATGCACAATGCCTCAGAAAACTGTGAATTTTGGTATGAAGGTGAAATTACACCTAAATGTAAGAAGTGAAAAGAAATCTTTCTAAAGAACAAACTGGCATCAGAAAACACAAGATCAAAAGCCTTTTAGAAATGATCAGTTTTTATGAGTTTAGCACACTTCTCAACAAGACGACAAAAAAACAAAGCTGTATTCATAGGCACTTGTTCTTTAGAAAGGTAATTTAATTTGGATTAACGAACAGAACAACTACACTGGTCACTGAAGTCCATGAACTTACCTAATGAAGAGGACTCACTGCTCCCAGGCTGGCCTCCTTCACCAAAAGAAGCCATAAGGGTTGACATAACCAGAGAGCCTACCCACTCTAAGTAAGTGTGTAGATGCTTCAAACATATCCAATTCTCCAAACCAGCAGATATAAAAAGTGGGGACAGTTATCCTTTCCTTTACTGATCCCAACATTTAATCCCTGCTTTTTCAATGAGAATCCAAGATTTGCCTCTGGTCTCTACCAAGCACCGCCACTGATCTAGTCTTACACACTGGGGCTACACCAAGTAGATCAATACTCTCAGTATTTGAGTGAAACACCCCTCTACTGACCTGGGAACAGTAAATAACTTTCTGATTATCTGGATAAAGTTAATCATTCTCATGTTATAAAACACCAAGACTGTAAGACAGAATTGCATGAATATCCCAGGGTCTCATAATAACTTGGCTGTGAAGCTCAGAAAAGGTCAAGATACCCTGTTTCTCCATTTAATTTGAGAAAATGGAAATACATTACTGGCAAAATACTCCAAAACAACATTGTATATTGAATATATGTAAGTGGAATGCCTAATATAACAGCTGATAGGGACAACATACGTTTCCATCTTGAGAGGATCTACAACTTCTGGGCTGAAAAAAAATGTCGAGATTTGGAAACAATTAACTTGATTCACTGATATAAAAACAAGTATGTTTCTATACTGCAACATGCATAGTCTATTACTTCAGAGCAAAGAGTATATAGCCAAACTATAAGAATGTCTTATAAACCAGAATCATAATACTCCCTGATGAAAAAAGTATACGAAAGGGAAAACTAAAGCCAATTTTCCACTAGGCTCAGCTGCTTAGTGCTGGAGTGGAACTAGACTCTGAAGGCATTTAAGTGATATGCAAATGCTTAGTATTGCTCAGGCCAAAAAAAAAAAAAAAAAAGGTCAGGCACAGGAATGTAATCTCAACAATCTAGACATAAAGGGCTTTACTGGGGCTTCACCAGAAAGTCTTAAACTCTCCTTAATTTTGCCAGAGTGACATGAAAGCACTGAATTTTCATTCAAAGTAGTAGTGACTATTGAATAAGCAATTCTTTTTGACCTTCTAAACAGCTCCTACAATGATGACAAAAGGAGGAGATGCCAAATTAAATCCTTAAAAAACCAGGGAGTATGTACTGTCCCTACCAATATGAAAAAGTTTCCTAGAATGTACACAGCAATACCACGCATCCTACTCATCTTTAGAGAACCAATGCCAAATCTAAGTCAAGAAGTAACCTTGCCAGTTCCATGCTCTCACTGGTCCAGCCACTAGGCCTCTCTGGGTCTCAAGCCTCCTATTATTAGGAAAATGAGGAAAAAGAACGTGTCCCCTCATTTTAAATGAGAGGGGTACTATGAGATAATGCACATACATAAGTACTTCCAAGTCCCTTGACGAAGAGTACACATGAAAATTTTGACTTATTCCACTGCCCACTCCGAAACCAATAATAAAAAAGCAATAAAAAGTCTTGATAGTTGTTTAAACAAGTGCATGCTTAGTTGAGCATTTTCTGAATAGTTCTTGCCTGATTACTTCTGAAATTTTCCCAGCCTACCCCCTTCCTTAAATTCATATACATCCTAGAACAATGGGAAAGAAATGCTCTCTTTTTGGTCTGAGTCTGCTTTGTGAAGACAATAAAAAGCATTAACAGCAGTAAACAGATATAATCTGAAATAAAAGCATACATAAATTTCTTAACAAGGTTTATCCCCGTGGTATTTCACCCAGGTTCATTCACCCATTTGAGCTGATTTTCTCCTTTAACATATGGTTAGTAGCAGTATAAAGAAAAATAAGTATTTCTGTTTATGATATCGTGAAAATATTACCATAGTTACCCTAAACCTCAAGAGCCTTGGCATCATTAACTCATTAAAATAAATCTAGTGGTGACATCAACAGTTCAAATGTTAAATAATTTAAAACGCAAGAGAAATACAAATTCACTTATACTACTACTTTGAAAGACTAATCTAAAAGAAGGATTTAAAATAAGTTTGTTTATTTATTTATTTATTTATTTATTGAGAGGGAGCCTTGCTCTGCCCCCTGGCTGGAGTGCAGTGGCATGATCTCAGCTCACCGCAACTGCCGCCTCCAGGCTGCAAGCAATTCTCCTGTCTCAGCCCCCCCAGTAGCTGGGATTACAGGCACACACAGCCACGCCTGGCTAACTTTTGTATTTCAGTAGAGACAAGGTTTCACTGTGTTGCCCAGGCTGGTCTCAAACTTCTGAGCTCAGGCAATCCACCTGCCTTGGCCTCCCAAAGTGCTGGCATTACAGGCATGAGCCACTGCACCTGGCCTATTTTTTATTTTTGAGAGGAAGTCTCCTGCTGACCAGGCTGGAATTTGGTGGTGCAATCTCAGCTCACTGCAACCTCCGCCTTCTGGGTTCCGGCAATTCTCCTGCCTCAGCCTCCCGAGTAACTGGGATTACAGGCACGCACCACCACACCCAGCTAATTTTTGTATTTTCAGTAGAGACGGGGTTTCACCATGTTGGTCAGGCTGGTCTCGAACTCCTGACCTCAATGGACCCACCTGCCGTGGCCTCCCAAAGTGCTGGCATTACAGGCATGAGCCACCACGCCCGGCCTAAAATCAGTATATAAATTATTTTTATAAATGAATTAATTAGGTGACCAAATCTAAAAAAAACCTACCAAAATAACTTGTCCCTTTAAGTGCCAAACTAAATGTTCTATGTGAAAATATGTTACAGAGGAGAAGACATAAGAGAGATAGACAAGGAAAACATACTTGTACTATGAACTTCCTAAAAAAGCAGTATTCCTAGGTATCTCTGGGGTCTTCTGCTTACATGAAATGCTGGGAAGCCATAAAAAATTCCATTTGATTGGTTTTCATTTCTTGATAGACACTCTACCCTACTTCCTTGTTTTAATGGTAATCTTGACTTTTACCTTTTAAGGAAGGGTCCCACCAGGACTCATAAAAGTAGAACATAAGAGAATTAATAAAAACAATCAGAACTTAAAGACATGAGATGTCTCTCTGGTCTAGACATTTTCATGTCTTGGTCTTAGACAGTAGTCTAATTTCACAGTTGAAATGAACTATTATTAATGTTTATTTCAAAGTACTTTAACCAGAAAACGTTAAGAACATTTTAAATACACATCCACAGAATGAAAGTTACAAAAATGTCAAATGTGTTTTCACAGCCTTTCCAAAGATGAGTGGCAGAAGAAAACAAGGGCGAACTTCCAAAACAGAATCACTATAGATACTGGGGATTTATATGACTTTATTATATCTATAAAGTATTCTCTTTAAGACACACAAAAATAAAACTATTTACAAATATATTTTCCTACTCAGATAGCTTATGGGGGAACAAATCACCAAGAAAAAAGAGAGTAGCAAGGACATATTTTGCTTCTTGAATATTCAAACAGGAATTATAGGCTGTTTTGTGTAAGAAAGCTTAAATGCCAAAGAAGAACCCTGGCATCAGTTTTAAAATAAACGAAAAAAGAAATTAATTCTCAGTGCAAATTCCAAACCTAGTTTAGCCATTATTAAAACTGTTGAATTAGTTGGTTTGGGAATTATAGAAAATATTACTAAAAGATATTCCCTTTTTTTTCAACAATTATATTGAAAACTGCTATATAGTGAGTCAAATGTTAAGAAACATAGGCATATATCTAGTATATACTAACTGATAATAGTAATACACAATCTATTACTGAATAATGCTATTCTGTCTGCCACCCTATTAAATGGAACGTCTAAGAAGTACTATAGGGAAAAAAATGAAAATGTATTGTATTCATACATATATACACACACACACACACACACACACACACACACACACACATATATTATTAATTGTACTTTAGGTTCTAGGGTATATGTGCCAATCATGCAGGGTTGTTGCATAGGTATATACATGGCAAAGTGGTTTGCTGCCTCCATCCCCCCATCATCTATATCTGGCATTTCTTTTTCTTTTTTTTTT
>NW_016107887.1:289962-356037 GCF_001604975.1 Cebus imitator | reverse complement strand
TTGGCTCACTGCAACCTCCACCTCCAAGAGTTCAAGTGATTCTCCTGCCTCAGCTTCCCAAGTAGCTGGGATTACAGGCATGTGCCACCATGCCTGGCTATATTAATATTTATTTCTTTTTGTGAATATATTCTCACAATGTGTAGAAATTTAAATAAAATATCTTCTTTAATCTGGACCATATGTATGACCTCAAAGCTCTACACATAACTAATCTACACATAAGTAAAGGAAATTAGCACCAGGGAAATAAGTTACTTCAAATAATGTTCAAATAAGGGAATCAGCTTTTCTTCAGTTCCTACTGATGTTCCATAATACCCGTTTTAAAAATGTATGAAATGTTGTCTTTTCAACTACACACAACACTAACTTCTTAGTGAAAACCATGGAGCACATTAGAATTACGTTAGATAAATGAAGTTGGGTTATTTCCCAATTTCAAGAAGATTAAAATGGCATCTTTAATAATATAAAAAGAAAATCCCAAAACAGAAAAGAATCTTTAAATGTATAAAACTAACATGAACTGAAAACAGACATCCTATAAAATTAAACAATTAACTATGAAAAAAGACAGCTGAAACCTAACACCTACATTTGAAATCAAATGCATTTTCCAAACACAAATCAGCCATAATATTCAGAGATTCCAGCTGTAATCTTTTCTATGGTTATATCCACATCAACACCCAAATGACTTGTCAGCTCAGAGACCACACTACGCGATGCCAATAAAAAGTTGGCATCATAAAGAATTAAGAAAACCACCAAATATTTTCTGCTTGCTTTGGAAATAGGAGTTCAAATCAAATCTTTCCCATTCTTAAATATCCACTCCTGCCTTCTGGTAGCTAAGGTGGCCTTCAAAGACTCAACTGGACTCTACCAGTCTCTTTGCCCTCAACTCCCACTCAAGTGACTCTGACTTTCTGTACAGTAGCTAAATGAATTACCTGTGGCTGCCTTTTGCCTGACTGCTTCTGCAAATGCTTCTCTCTCCTCTAGAACACCTTTCCCCTCATCTCCCCACCAGGACCAATTCCACCTTGTACTTAATGAAAACAGAACCTATTCTGGGCAGCCTCCCCTAGCCGGAAATCTGGAGTGGCCAAGGGTCTAAGACACTCCTTTCTTTATGGTGCCAAAGCACTCTGTCATAGTATTTGTCATACCGTCTTAAATTTCCACCTCTCCTCAATAGATGTCAAGCTCTTTGAAGTCAGAATCTAAATCTATCTTTTGTATCTTCTAATTCTCAGGTCTAACAAAGTGCCTTATACATCACTGTAATACTGTTGATGAGATGAATGAATAAATGAGAAAGTTAAGCCAACACAATTTAAGAATATAGTAATCTGATTTTATATTAATACATTTTACCCTTAGAAAGTGGATAAGTCATAAAGAGAATGAACTTAGATTTTTTGTATTATATCACAAAGATTTCTAAATTTTATATTAAAAAGTAGTATATGAATTAGATGTTAATGGATTAAAAGATATTTAAGCTGCTGAGAGTAAGTCACATGATCCTACATGCTATTACAAAAAAAACTAACGCAAAAATAAATACATATTGATTTTAATCAATTCCTAGCTTTCATGCTTAAACAAATCTATGTCAAAAGTAACTATACATGTTTTTAACCATAAGTTTCACCAGTTGGATTAGAGAAGATCAGAATTAAAACAAATGTAGACCCTAAATGTTGTTTTTGAAAATTCATATAGATTAATGTTTATTTAGTGCTAATCAGTAAAAGGAAAATGAAAAGCAACACTGCTTCTAAATGTGAGGGAAACACCCTCTATTCCCCAATTCCAATGCTTTATACAATGACTGCAAAACACAAAAGCCTACAATGACATAATTCCTTCCCATAAATTTGAATGGTTAAGTCCCACACATTTTTCTAACTGAAACCTCAATATGCCATAATTTGTATAGCCAGGCAAAGTGACATCCTCAGTTCAAAAAACAGATCTCTATTTCCTATATTAGACACAGTCATTAGGTTATAATAAAAACTATGACCAAGTTGGAAATGGTATTCTAAGACCTTTGAGAATCCTTACCTAATCCTATTCGGTTTGGACTTGTTTCCCGGCTACATCCCTGGCTCCTGGGAATCTTGCTTCGCTTTTCTGAAGATGGTGTCACAGGTGGGCCTCGTGAGGAGCCCCCAGCAAGTCCACCATAACTACTTCCCAACAATTTTCCTGGAGAACTTGACCGGCTGCCGGCTAAAAGTGAAGCAAAATAACAATGAATAAAAGATATAAATGTAGAAATGAATTATGAAACTTTCAAAAGCCAGTTTTTACACATAAATTTGGATAAAATACGTAATTTTATATAAAAATAAATCTTCATTTGGTGGTGGTAGCAATTTTTTTTAAATGTAGGAACATAAAGACTATTGAATATCATAAAAGAATATACTTAGAAGAATTACTGGTAGAATTCTACAAAAATAACTACAAGATTTCTGATTCAAAACAGCAGGCTAAGTACCAACAATAGCCTCCTTGTTCCACAGTAAATACCTACAAATACCACAAGGTGTTTATTCTTGTTGTGTTTTTTTTTTGTATTCTGTAAGAGCTCATTATGTTAAAAATTTTAAATGTCATTGCTAGAAGAGCAGAAGTAGAACTATAACAATTTTCTTAAGCATTAGTTACAGAAAATGGATCCATGAAAAATCTATTCATCTGACAAATAATAGAAAAGGGGGTGGGGGATAAAATAACTAGAAATCTGGTAAATAAAAATCACAAAATAAGATAGTAGGACGTTCAAGTATATTAATCATAATAAATGTGGCTGGATTAAATTCATCGATTTAAAAAAGATTAAAACAAGCCTGGACTGCTGGCTTATGTCTGTAGTCCCAGCACTTTGGGAGGCCAAGGTGGGAGGATCACTTGAGCCCAGGAGTTTGAGACCAGTGTGGGCAACAAGAGGGAGACTCCATTTCTCCAAAAATTTAAAAAATTTGCCAGGCATGCTGGCATATGCCTGTAGTCCCAGCTACTAGGGAGACTGACGTGGGAGGATCACTTGAGCCCAGGAGGTCAAGGCTGAAGCAAGTCGTGATCACACCACTGCACTCCAGACTGGGCAATACAGAGCAAGACCCTATCTCTAAAAAAAAAAAGAAGAAAGAAAGAAAGAAAGAAAGAGAAAATGTAAAGTAAAAGAAAATGAAATTCAGCTGTCTGGTATTTCTAAGAGTCAAACAATACACCACAAACAAAAACAAATCAAATAAAACGCAGCATTTAAAAAGGACAAAGAAGGATATTTAATATTTATGAAAGAATAATTGTCCATGAAGATATAATAATCACAAACCTTTATGCTCCAAACAACATAGTTTTGAAATATAAAACTTCCTGCACTAAAGCCTTAAAAAAATAAAAAGAAATATAAAACTAAAAAATGATAAAAGTATAGGGAAAAATGGAAAAAGCCATACTTACCAAAAGACCTCATGGAAAGGCTAATAATTATTGAAAAACTATATACCTCATAGAAATTGACAGAGCAATGAAAATTGTGCCTGTGTGTGTATACATATGTATAAAAACACACACTTCCCACATGCAGATATATATCCCAACAAATAGAATACACATTCTTTTTACCTTTCCATACGTGAATATTAAAAAAAAAAAATTGTGTATTAAGCCTCAAAGCAAATCTCAAAAAAAATCTACAGAAGTAGAAATAACATGGACCATATTCTTTGAAAAGTATGCAATAAAACTGGAAATTAAAAACTAATAATATGACTGATAATTTTTATTAATAGTTAAGTAGCTAGATACATATATTACCATTGCTTGTGGGGCACAATTCTCACTCAGAGAAAACAACAAAATTTTAAGCATCATACCAACACATTCAAATGGCAGTCATTTGCATTGATAATCTCCCTAAGTAGAGTAGGCAATAAAATTCTAAAATGTCAAGTATACATTATTATGTAGTAGACTAGAATGACCCAGGGGAAGAAAGTATTTGAAGCAACAGTTAGCTATAAATTTATATGTGTGTTTATTTTAAATATATATTATTTAAAAATACATATTATATAAATCAAAACAACCATCATTCAACTGAACCACTTAGGTAAATATAAAAATTAATGGTTTATAATGATTTAACTACAAATTAAAGTGAAAAACCATTATAAAAACCAATAATATACACTACCATGAATAATTTGTCTCAGGACCAATTAATTTTACCCATAAAATTTGAGCTACTAATAAACTATTAAACTATGTATAAAGGGAAAAGAAATCCATTTCAAACTCTAGAATTTGAACACAAAGAAAAATGCAGAAAGATTAACTAAGCTTACAATAAAGACAGAAATTAATATTGTGCAAGGAACATGGGGTGAGGGAGAATGCAAAAAAAAAAAAAAAAAGGCAAGAGAAATGGCTTACCACCAGCAGGATTAGCAGATCTGGATCCTTGATTATGAGAGCAGACCAAAGGACAGGCAAAAAGTGGATTAAAAGACAATAACACAATACAGAAGGTCAGCATGCAACACAACACAAAGGTGTTTGTTCACAAATACATTAGCAAAATAGCTAATCCATTTCCTAGAATTTCTTCCTATTTTTGTACTTATGTTTATTTTATCTTTGTCATTCTACATTAGCATTTATTTTCAGGTCTGTTCATAAAATACTTTCAAACCTACAATATGCCAGACTCACATCTGTTCTCTTGCTTTAAGCAACCTGAGGAAAGTGACTGTAACTTACTCATCTGTGTATCACTACCATCTTCAAAACTGCTTACCACATAGTAAATGCTCAATAAACATCAATTAGCTGAAAGAAACTGCTGTTAGCTACTTCCACCTGACTGTCCTGACTTCCTATAAACCTCAAATATTTAAAATATGCCAATTATTAAGGACCTTAAATCTAATATTAATGAAGCCCACTTAGTATTAAATCAGAACTATGAATACTAGTATATCTACATTTGTGATACATATGCTTATATTTACCACTTATTAAAATAATTTTAAAATTATTTAACTTATATGCATAAGCTTAACATGTAGGCTTCATAACTGCCTAGTGTGGTCTCTCTTCCTGAGTATGATTTGGTAAGTAAAGTAAAACTGGGGAGTTTTAAAAGTGGAGCCCCAAGGCTAGGTACAGTATAAGACTGAAAAACCAAAGCTCTATTATCACCCTAACCACTAGTAGAGAAGGAACTGTAATCTTCACCACCTGCCAAGCAGAGGTAATGTATGCCATTCCTAAAACCTGCAATATGGAGAGAAAACTACAGCATTGACCCAGCTAGGCCAGGGAACCCTAAAGAGCCCAATGCTGATAAACAGCACTAGAAAGAAGCATGTAAAATACTGTTCAACCCTAAACCTCCACAGAGGGAAATAATACTGCACAATTAAAAGCTTTGATATTTTTTATTTGGCTTAATTTCATTATATCGACCTATATTCTGAGATTTGAATACTTTTTGTTGAGAATTCCTTTGCAGTGAAATTTGACCCATATGTACCCTTTTGTGCCTCCAGGCATCACTAGTGTTCAACAGAATAACCAGAGCCAGGAAGCTGTTCCCAAGATAGAAGCTTCTGGGCTACACCTGCACCCTGGATCTGAATGAAAATCCGGGTTAAGTTGTACAGTAAGCAGGGCATTCTTGGTCTTAATGGACTCTCAATGTACCCTCAAATCCATTCCTAGCCTTCTTTTCTAAACCTACTGAAGTAGACAGGTATCAAGAAGGCGCAACCTCAGCTAGGACAGGAGTCTGCTGACCTGACATTATGACTATAAAGCTTGCTTCCATTTACTGTGTATCACATGCTAGGCTCCTAATTCTCATTAAATCCTCCTGAAAGCCCCATGAGGGTAGGAATTGTTATCACTCAATTCACAGACAATGAAACAACAGCTCACAAAGGTTAAATGACTCGCCCAACATCACACTGTAGCCACAATGCAAACCCAGTTTTGTCTGATACTGAAGCCCGCGCTTGTAGTATACCATACTACACAATACAACCTAGCCACAGGGAGGTTCTGCAGCCTCACCAAAGGCAGCAATATAACTGACCTGCTTTCCTTGCAGAAGTGATATAACATGAGGACTACGGTTATCAAAGGGAAAAAAATTTAAATTCAGAAGTTGTTGAGCAAGGCATTCTCTATATTAAGAGAACTCCTAAGTTTGGTGCCGATGGAGCACTGTCCACCAAAGACAAATAGTTCCTTGGGCCACAAAAGAGGCAGACAAACATCGGCTAGTGAGTGCTGTGCTGTGGGATCACATGCAGCTCCTGGGGACAGGAAGACTCTTCCTACCCATGCTCACCTTGCCCAGGGGCACTCTGCTACCCAGCTCTGCTCAACATGCATAGAGAGGAAGCGGGGCCCCTCAAAGTTTATGTGTGGCTGGAAAGTGAGACACCAAGGGCGGATCTGAAGAGTGACCGGAATAAATTCATTCCAGCTGTGGCTGTTTTCATGGCTGAAGCTAACAAACCAACTGACTTCACATATACAGAGACGTGATCATGGAAGCAGGGCAGCTAGGCAAAGCAAGGGCCCACACGGCAGGAAGAGAGGTGCGGGCTGCAAATGTTAGAGCACAGAGTTAAAGGGGGAGAGCTTTTAATGGATTTACTTATTTACCACTGGAAAGAACATAGCATTAATAGTTTTCTGCCCAGGTTCTATTCTAAAATTACATCAGAAAGATTCCTTATCAATGCAAAAATGGGTCACAGAACAGGTAAGTTACAATTTGACAGGCTTCAAAGGAGGGACAAAAACTACATTTTAATGTTTAATGCTTAACAGTATAAAACGTAAGTCACCTGGAAAGGAGACAAATGTATGCCTGGAATGTTCCATTTTTTAAGCTTACCCAACAAACAGTAAGATTACTCACAGTAACTTCGAGCCACAAAAATGTGTTTTTCCCTCTTAAGTCAATACAAAGATTGTAAAATGTTCAACTGCAGAATGGGCTGTTGAATAAATCTGAGGTAAGCAACAGCATAAATTATGTTTCTTACGCTGGGACTGTGAAACCACTTTAGCGCGACTGCGGCCCCGGTTATCAGAAGGTGTAGAGGCGACGTTGGTGGCACTCCCAGAGCTTTGCCGTCTTGTGCGGATCCGACCTGGAGAACATAGCAAAAACAGTGTTTTCACAACATTTCTAGTAAGTGTCACCTACTCAAGAAAAAAACCCACACCCCGAAAGAGGGGCACTGACCGGCCAATGACATGGGGAGCAACAGCTTCTGTGAGCAGATCCTCCACACGAGGTCTGCCATGTCTCCCTGTGTGTGCACGCACACATGTGCATATGAGCTACACACAGCTGTTCTATGAACACAGGAGGAACTCCTGAGATGGCACCATGGACTTGCAGCTGTTTAGGTTTCAACTATTTTAGTATGTTATCTTTCAGGCAAGGAAGTGATATCCATTTGAGGATATTTCCCATAATTTTTTCCAGATTAAATTTTCTTTTTTGTCTATGAAGCTGACAAATTTCCAAAAACAGAAAATATTAGCTGTCACTGTAAAAAATGAAAAATTATAGAAAATAAGAGTAATGCAAAACAAAAAACAAAAAAACCCAAACAAAAAAGTCTACCTTCTGAACTCAGCCATCAAAAAGCTATAGCTCCCCAGTGAATAAATGTGCTTTTGACATGTAGCATTAAACTTCTATTTTTAAAGCATGTATGTAAGTTTCTAAGATAAAGAAAAGATAAAGCTAAAGTGATATAGCTGAAAAGAATCAATATTAGGAGTGCCTAGAGAAACGATGGCCTAAAGACAATTCGATACTGTAGGCAGTTACAGAAAAATTACGCCAATTATTGAACCATGAAGCCATAAAAATAAAAATGAATTCAGAAACACAAAATCACTGGTGATCAGACTAGTATGAATAGTGATTAAACTTTTTTTTTTAAAAGGACCGTTTTGGTTTCAAGAGAGCACAAAATGCACCCCCAGCCACAACTCAATGAGGATAGCACAAACCAATTCGAGCTCCCACTGGCTTGTTATATTGTTCAGAATCACCTCCACCCCCACAAGCGACAAAGCTTACAGAGAAGTAATGCAGAAAACAAATCCTAAAGCTTGAAAAACGTTCAAGAAAGGAAGACAAAGAGCAATGAAAGAAAGCTGGCATTTAAAAAATACTAAAATTAGTTAAGAATCAATGACTTCTAATAACAGTTTAAGAAAAAACTTGTTTACAAACTCTAAGAATCTATACAGAAGTGAAAAGCTATACCATTTACTAACAACTATGTATGAGTCAACTCAGAATCCTCACAGCATATAAAGTAATTACTCCCATTTAACAGGTGAGGTAACCAAGAAACAGGGAAATGAATTAATTTGTGCAACGTGACACTACTGGTCTAGATACTTGTGCCTGGCTGGCTGGCAAGTCTATGAGTGATGACCTTTGATTTTCCTAAGGAAGTCACCAAGCTAAATTAAGGCAGTCACAAAGGCAAAGTGAACATGAAAAAACAACCGAATTTAAATTCTTAATTTTATGATAAAATATTTAGGTCACAGAAAGATTTTTAAATGAACATTTATATTCATTCAGCTTAAAAAATAAAAATTCTCTTTGCTAACCCTCTACTTTTCCCCAACATTGGGTTACATGATCCTAAACCCAGTGTTCAGCATTCTCTTGTGTTTTTTTGGTAAATAAACGTTTTCACAACCAATATGTGGTTTTGTTTTACATATTTTAAAAGTTTTTAAATTGTAACACAGGGTATATATTTCCTAAAGCTTAACTGTTTTACTAACATTTTATTTGTAAAATTACTCATGTACAGATAAAGAACGGATACACATTATTTTCTCCATATGACTAACCAATGTTCAAATAAATTTACTTAACACTTTCCTTACTGATTAAAATGCCACCTTCACTCACTGTTTATTGAGAAGCACTTATGTGTGTCTGGGTTTCTCAGCCCAGTCTGTCCCACTAGTCAATGTGCCCATACCTATGCAACATCATAATACTGTGATTAGCTTTTTATTAATTAATTAATTTATTTATGAGGCGGTGTCTCTTTTTGTCATCAGGCTGGAGCGCAGTGGTGTGTGATTTCAGCTCACTGAAACCTCCACCTCCCAGGTTCAAGCAATTCTACTGCCTCAGCCTCCCAAGTAGCTGGGATTACAGGCGTGGGCCACCACACCTGGCTAATTTTTCTATTTTTAGTAGAGATGAGATTTGGTCATGTTGGCCAGGCTGGTCTCCAACTCCTGACTTCAAGTGATCTGCCCACCCTGGCCTCCGGAAGTGCTGGGATTAGAGGTGGAAAAAACTGCACTCGGCCTGTGATCAGCTTTTTTTAAAAAAGACAACTCGCTAAAGTGGCAGGACAAGTAAATTCACCTTTTCCTAAGCCCTTTGCTTTCTTCTATATGCATGCACAGACACAATAACAACACCTGTTGAAATGTTGGCTGGCATTATGTGAAATTCTGGGTTAAGGGGAAAAGCTTTATAATATTGGTCTTCTTATTATAATCTTATGTTTATTTAACTTTTTAAATATCTTTTGATAAAGTTTGATCATTTTTTTCAAAGGTCTTACTCTATTTTTATAGACTTATTCAGAGTTGCTTTACTTTTATTATATATATTTTATTAAGTTTTATTTTCTGTTCTTGGCAGATAAGAATGGGATCGTGATATTTTGATCTTAACGCACTAGAATCTGCTACACTTTTATTAATTCTACTAACTTGTACACAGATTTGGGGTTATCTAAATAGAATAAGATTCACAAATAACTCATTAACTTATTTCCCCCAATTCACTTTTACTTCTTTGCCTTTATTGTGCTGTCTTGGTCATGTAATACAATGCTAAATAGAAGCAGTGAGGTTGAGTACTGTTGACTCAAACAAGATTTTTAAAAAGAATTTCTGGGCCGGGCACGGTGGCTCAAGCCTGTAATCCCAGCACTTTGGGAGGCCGAGGCGGGTGGATCACGAGGTCAAGAGATCGAGACCATCCTGGTCAACATGGTGAAACCCCGTCTCTACCAAAAAGACAAAAAATTAGCTGGGCATGGTGGTGCGTGCCTGTAATCCCAGCTACTCAGGAGGCTGAGGCAGGAGAATTGCCTGAACCCAGGAGGCGGAGGTTGCGGTGAGCCGAGATCGCGCCATTACACTCCAGCCTGGGTAACATGAGTGAAACTCCGTCTAAAAAAAAAAAAAAAAGAATTTCTGAAACTTCATAGAAAGTATAATTTGCCAACAGGTTAAGAAAAGTCAGCCAGGCGCAGCGGCTCTTGCTTGCAATCCCAGCACTTTGGCAGGTCAAGATGAGCAGATCACCTGAGGTCCAGAGAGGTCAAGACTGGCCTGGACAACATGGCGAAACCCCATCTCTACTAAAAATACAAAAATAAGCAGGGCGTGGTGGTGCACACCTGTAATCTCAGCTACTCAGAAGGCTGAGACAGGACAATCTCTTGAACCTGGGAGGTGGAGGTTGCAGCGAGCTGAGATCACAGCACTGTGCTCCAGCCTGGGGAAAAGAGTGGAACTCCATCTCCAAAAAAAAAAAGAAGAAAGAAAGAAAAGAAAGAAAAGAAAGAAAAGAAAGAAAGAAAGAAAGAAAGAAAGAAAGAAAGAAAAAAGAAAATTCATTTCTGTGCCTAGTTGTTAAGAAGCTTTACTGTAAAGTTTTTGATGTTTTGTCTACATCTTTTGAGATAAGACGGGTTTTCTCCTGAAAGTAAACATTAAGCAATTTTAAAATATTGGGCCGGGTACAGTGGCTCATGGCTATAATTCCAGCACTTTGGGAGGCTGAGGTGGACAGATCCCTTGAAGACAGGAGTTCGAGACCAGCCTGGCTAACATGGTGAAACCCTGCCTCTACAAAAAATTCAAAAAATTAGTCAGGCATGGTGGCATAGACCTGTAATACCAGCTACTTGTAAGGCTGAGGCACAAGAATTACTTGAACCCAGGAGGCAAAGGTTGCAGTGAGCTGAGATCGTGCCATTGTACTCTAGCCTAGGTGACAGAGTGAGACTCTGTTTCAAAAAAAGAAAAATTAAACCTGGGCTAAACCTACATGGTCATGACATACACACCCACATACACAGTGTTTGTATTGTCCTCTGGTCGTACTAGCTCATAAAACCAGCAAGGAAAGTATTACCTCTTTACCTATTCTCTGAGTTTACGTAAGATTGGAATGACCTAATGTTTTCAATATTTTTTTGCACCTCTACTGATAAACTGACAATGCAATTATCCCGTGTTTGATACAACTTGTGTGTGGAACCATCTGAGCATGGCAGGAATTTGGGCGTATATCTTTTCCATTTTAATTAGGTTTATTTTGGCAGGGTGGGAATAGGGCAACAAACTTTTAGCTAGATTCAAATTGTTTAATGAGCAGTCTTAAAACTATTCACATTGCTTGTTTCTTTGAAAAACAGGTTTGGGTTTTCTTGAAACTTGTACAATCTGTTTTTGAATTGTTAACAAAGCTTTCATAGATTTATCCTATTACCTTAATTTTTAAAAAGTAATATTATTATTTTTGAGTTTTGCAGAGAGTAATTTATTTAGGCAGAGAGAAAGAAAAAGGTGAAAAAAATAGAAAAAGAGAAACCATAGCTTCCACGAGGTCATGGAAGGGGAAAATCATTATTATTTTCTGAGACAGAGTCTAGCTCTGCAGCCTAGGCTGGAGTGGAATGGTGCGATCATAGCTCACTGGTGTCTTACCTCCCAGGTTCAAGCTGTCCACCTTAGCCTTCCAGTAGCTAGGAGCAGCTGGGACTACAGGTGCACGTCACCACACCAAACTAATTTTTAAATTTTCTGTAGAGATGAGGTCTCACTATGTTGCCCAGGCTGCACCTGGCCTTACTATGATATGTTTAACTATGGATATTTTTTCTTTTTGTCTTACTTGGAATTAACTGGGTTTCTTCAATCTGTGCTTCAGTGCCTTTTTTTTTTTTTTTTTTTTNAGGCTGGAGTGCAGTGGTGGTGTGATCTCGGTTCATTGCAACCTCCACCTCCTGGGTTCAAGCAATTATTGTGCCTCAGCCTTCCAAGTAGCTGGGACTACAGGTGCAAGCCACCACGCCCAGCTAATTTTGGTATTATAAGTAGAAATGGGGTTTCACCGTGTTGGGCCAGGCTGGTCTCAAACTCCTGGCCTTAAGTGATCCACCCACCCTGGCCTCCCAAAGTGGTGAGATTACTGGCATGAGCTACCATGCCCGGCTTTAGTGTCTTTCAACAATTATGAAAAATTCCCAACCATCATATCTTCAAATATTGTCTCTGCCTCATTCTCCCTCTTCTTAAATTCCCATTAGACATATTAAATTTCTTTATCTTCCATGTAACTTAATAATTCTGTCATAGTCTCTAACTCTATACTATAGTCTGGATAATTTCTTCCTAGCTTTCTTAATTCATGAGTTCTCTTTTCAGTTACACTGATTCTACTGCTCAATTTACCCATGTAGTTTTTACTTTTTTCAGACAGGGTCTTGCTCTGTTGTCTAGACTGGAGTACAGTGGTCTCATCATGGCTCACTGCAGCCTCAACTTTCTGTGCTCAAGTGATCCTCCTGACCCAGTCCCACAAGTATCTGGGGTTACAGGAGTGTACCACCATGCTTGGCTAACTTTAAAATTTTTTTTTTTTTTTTTTTGGGTAGAGATAGGGGTCTCACTATAGCCTAGGCTCAACTACTAGGCTCAAGTGATCCTCCCGCCTCGGCCTCCAAAATTACTAAGATTATAGGTGTGAACCACTATGCCCAACGAGTTGTTTATTTTAATAATTTCTTATTTTCATTTTCATTTCTAGAAGTTCCAGTTGTTCTTTTTCAAAACCTGCTTGGTCATTCTTGATAGCTTCTTATTCCCTTTCTAAAATTTCACTTTATTTCTTTAACGGTTAAGACAATGAAATGATCATTTTTCTTGGAAATGTATGGGAATTCATTAAGACCTAGATTAAAGCTGAATTACTCCAAAGAGGATTCCTGATTTTGTTTGTGTCCTGTGGACACGAGTAATCTACAACCAATTTAAAATGATTTACCTATTTGAGTTTTTCAGACCACAAAGGTAACATAAATTCTGACCAGAAACCTGGATCAAGATTTTGGTTGCACATTCTCAAGGGAGGTTACTTTTCCCCTCTAACCAGTTACCAGAGATAAGATGGGCAAATTTCTCTGTTGTTCTTTTCAGTTTAATAAAGTTAATGTTTTTTGTTCGCCAGTGACAATGCAGGCCTTAGACGGGTTTGGGTGTCTGTCCTTTATGTCCTGCACAATCACCACATCAAATATGCCCAAGGACCCCAGGGTTTAGCCAAAAGCCTCAGGGTGACGGCCAGCATTGGCCCTCACATACCAGGGCTCCTGCCATGCTTAGGTTTGAAGCTGTGTGGATTCACTGCTTTTATTCTAGAAAAGTAATGTATTCTCAATTGGGAGGCTTATTCTGGCTCCTCGATTATACATATCCCTCAAAAAATGTGAATTTCTTATTTCTTTTAGACACTTTAGTTATTTTACATTTTGTAACAGATCCTTAAGTCCTTAAGGGTACATTCTGTTTTAATTTTTTTTTGCTCTGCTGCCTCTCACTCATAATAGATGTAACTCAGAGTATGAACTCTTATTTCACTAATTTCCATCTAATTTCCATCTGCAAGAACCCTAAGGAATTAGAGAGCAGTTTCCTCTGTAGGAGTTTAATGTTTGTTCCTGGCAGGAAACCTTGGGGGCTATAAACACAAAGTACTTTAATTTATTAGCTTATAGTTTTCCAAATACCACAGGTGACGTAAATTTAAGACCACAACTTGTGTGAGTATAGAGCTTAGTTACAAATCATGAGGGAAGATTAGGGTTTTTTTTTTCCCCTCTGTCTAAGGCAGTCAAGACAGACATCGTGTCAACTTGAAGATAAAGAGGGTTTTTTTTCTTTTTTTTGTTTTGTTTTTCTTACTTGTCTACTTTGTCATGGATTTATAGCCTTTGTCAATGCTAGCTTAATGCCAACTGTCAACTTTCACCTTGGGCGAGCTCAAGGTCTTGTGATCTGTGTGGCTAGTTATTCACATCCATAACTAAGCCCTCGGAGACAGCCTTAAAAATCAGTACAAGCTTGTCACTCCAGTCTGTGATCCTCTTGTCGGTTTTGGACATTTCCTTACATCTTTGGGAACACAGCTATGCAGCTTAAAGGGACTCAGTTGTGTTAAACTCAAGTATATATCTTATAGGAAGAGATGTCTTTTGTTTTGTTTTGTTTTCAGTCTATTTATTTGGCAATATTATTATGAGTACCTGTGTATGCTTTTAAAAGATGATTTTAAATGTGCAGGGGTAATTTGGGAGAAAAGTCTCAATAAATGCAACAAGCAGGCTGGGTGCAGTGGCTCATGCTTGTAATCCCAGCACTTTGGGAGGCCGAGGCAGGAGGATCACTTGAGTCCAGGAGTTCAAGACCACCCTGGGCAACATGGCGAAACCCCATCTCTACAAAAAAATACAAAAAATTAGCAGGGCATGGTGTTGCACACCTGTAGTCCCAGCTACTCGGAAAGCAGAGGTGGGAATATCATTTGAGCCTAGGAAGTCAAGGCTGCAGTGGGCCATGATCGTGCCACTGTACTCTATTCTGGATGATGAGACCCTATCTCAAAATACAAATAAATAAAAATAAAGCAACAAACAGTAAAAAATATGCTTTAGTTCTGGATTATAATCTATTAAGTGACAGACAAGTAGATCAATGTGAAAGAAGAAAAAAATAGCACAAATAGCAGGAAAAGAAAAAAAAAAGAGGTAAAGAACAGTACAACAAAAAGAATTTTGGAGGGAGGATGAACAAGAGATGCACCAACAAACAAACTTAACCAGAGCAAAGGCAGACCCAGAGGCAAACAAAGACTTGTAAGCGGAGCGCAGTCTTTGACTTTCATCGAATAAAGATGACTCATCTCACGACTTTTTAATCCTGCTCCTAAGGATCCTTTTTCACTCACATTGCCATTCCTTCTAAAAAAGACTCCAAAACGAGAAACTCAGCCTGTGCACCAAGTATAGTTTGTAGGCACGGTTTCCCTATCTCCTTGTTAGGCAGCTGAGAAACCACTACTTCATGTCACTAGGGTTTTTCTGTTTCCTACATGTTTCAAATTTTTCAGCAAATTCCCAAATTAAAGATTGTAAAATTAAAAGGTCTTCAAAGCAAATCTCCATTCTTATCACACTGTGACATTTTGGCATACATTTCATTGCTTGGGGGCATAATTAAACCAGTCTTCACTCATACACTGGCATCTTTCATAGAACCAAACTGAAGAACTTGATCATTTCTAAATTTCGCTACCTAGAACTATCGTCCCCAAAAGAATAACTTCCTGCTAGGCATGGTGGCTTATACCTGTAATCCCAGCAGTTTGGGAGGCTGAGGCAGGAAGATGACTTAAGCCCAGGAGATCACACTACGCAACATAGAGAGACCCCCATCTCCACAAAAAATGAAAAACTTAGCCAGGCAGGTGTGGTGGTGCATGCCTACAGTCCCAGTTATTACTCTGACAGGCAGGGTGTGGAGCCGAGGCAGGAGAATCACTTGAGCCTGGCAGGTCAAAGGTACAGTGAGCTGTGATAGTGCCACTGCACTCCAGAGCCTGGGTGACAGGTGAGTCTCTGTCTTTATAAAAAAAGACTAATTTAAAAGAAGCTTAACACTCTTTTACTTCTATACATAGACATACAGACTTTTCCCATCGTGTAAAAAGGCCAAGTACCTAAAATTCACAGGTCTTGGATAATTTTTTGTCTTATTTCCCAGTAAAACTGTACTAAAATCTAAGTTCTTTTTCCTGAAGAGAAGACAAGGCTATATAGTTTTTATTTATTATGTAATCTTAATTAAAATCGCCAAAAGTTGATATGGCCTTTGACTACATCTTAATAAACATGATTATTCCCCCGAACAAACAATGGTTGTCAGTCCTAGAGGCCATTCAAGCACTGCAACTTTTCATTTAAAGTTATTTATTTTGGGAAAAAATATGAATGCTTTTCCCAAGCATACTAGCTTTTTAAAAAAGTACGAGAATGCATTCATTTACCATATGACATCTAATCATAAACTTTCTCATGTGCAACATAAAAGACACTGTTTCCCTCATAAGAATCTCCAAAATTACTGAGACATAACATACTAAAGATTACCTAGAAATAAACTTTCATCTAAAAGTTTAGTTTTTAGTTCTTTACAAAAAGTATTTTTCTAATTAGTCATAAATGTTAGGATTCCTTGAGGTGTACAATAAATAACTCCTAAGGAATATGCATTTTTCTCGTTTACTATAGTAATAAAATTGCCAGTAAACTCGAACATACTGCCTAAATTTTTCTTTTCTTTTTTTTTTTTTTTTTTTTTTTTTTTTTTTTTTTTTTTTTTTTTGAGATGGAGTCTTGCTCTGTTTCCTAGCTGGAGTGCGGTGGTGGCGCGATCTCCACTCACTGCAACCTCTGCCTCCTGGGCTCAAGCAATTCTCCTGTCTCGGCCTTTTGAGTAGCTGAGACTACAGGCACACGCCACCATATCCGGCTAATTTTTGTATTCTTAGTAGAAATGGGGTTTCACCATGTTGGTCAGGCTGGTCTCAAACTCCTGACCTCAAGTGACCCACCCGCCTCATCCTCCCAAAGTGCTAGGATTACAGGCGTGAGTCACTGAACCCACCCTCTAAATTTTTAATTTAGAGCATATAACTGTTTTAAAATCTTCTTGTCTCAGAAGCTAGATTATAAAATATTTAAGAGACTTATTAATAAATTTTTTAAAGGCCCATAATAGTTCCCAAAATGCAGGTGGAAAACTCATATTGAAAAGGTACCAGGTGACATCTTCTTCCGACTTTACCTAACAAACCACTGCAGCTTTTCTAAACAGCACCGGCTCTTGGAGTCTCACTGCTGAAACCAGCAGAACAGCCTAGAAGCGTTCAAACTCACAGGTTTCCCCAGGCTTTGACTAGCCAGTGTTGCCACAGCCTGGGCAGTGCCAGTACACAAACACGGACACTCCCTATGCTCCTTCTGCAAGGGTCTCTATTGTCAGGGCCTGAGTCCTCCATAAAAACAATTTCTCCCAGCAGGAGGAAAACCAGAGAGTTAGTCTCCTGAACAATAACTTAGAGGGCAATTCTGACCTTACTCAGGACTGTGGAACTGATGGGGGAAAAAAAAAGTTAAAAAGTTCTAGGGCTGGGTGGAATAACAGGCTGATTTCAATTCTGTTATATAGGCATAGAAATCAGGGCATTTTGGAAAAACATATAATTTCCCATGTAATGTCTTTGCTTCCCATTCATCTACATTATTCTCTTCTACTCCCCTCCTCCCTTCCCAGCAAGGCTGAGAAAGCACTTGGGATTGTTTCTCTGGGGAGGAGAAATATAAAATTACTCCTGTCAGCTTAAGAAATGAAAAAAATTATCAACCAGCTTCTCAGTCACACCAGTCTCTGCCTTCTGCTATCAGCCATGACATCCTCATCATGACAGAGATTTCTTGTCCATATTTTCATTTTGGAAACTTTTTGTTTTACAAACTTGTCCGACCCTAAGAACCACCAATGAGGCTTATTAGAAATTCAGATTCTCTGGTTCATTCCAAACTTAATCAGCGTCTTCAGGGGGAAGGACCTAAGACTATTTTTTCAGTATCTAGATAATTCTCACGATGCAATAAATCTAAGAAACACTGATCTTGGGACCATGTTCATCTTAAAAAAATAAATCCATTCTCAACTTTCCTTTACGAGACCCTTAGAAAGCAGCATATGGATTAAAAGAACTGAGCTGCACATATCAAGCTAAACCCAGCCAACTTTGCATGCTGGTCCTTTAGGGCAACAAAATAATACATGAAAATGAACTAGTTGTTCTCAATTGTTAAGTAATTATCCTGAGGGTTGGTGGGTCCAAGCCTCTATTTAGGCAGAGAAGGTTCATCTAAATTTCAATTACTTAAAGCATTATCATGTGTTCTACCTAGCAAAGGAATGATATCGTCTTATACGCAGTTATCAAAGACCTGAACAGACTAAAACAACTATGTCTAAAATTCAAAAGGTAATACAAAAACATAAAGAGCTTCTTTTTAAATTTTTATTTATTTTTTTCCTTTTTTCCTCCTCCTCCTCCTCCTCCTCAAAGAGCTTCTTGAGAATGACATAAAAAAGAAAATAAAATGGATTTAAATATGCCTATTTCTTTGACCACTGCAACATCCTCGGTGTGTAGTACAGAACATGGCACATGGAAGGCATTTAATACATGGTTGACAAGGGGATGAATGAGAGTAAATGAAGGAATGAGACGTGTCAGTGAGACAAACAAAAAATAGCATGGTATAAGTCAGTAGTGCCTTCAGAGGAGAGAAAAATATTGTTTTTATTTCTTTAATTTACCTGTTAGAAAACGTTTACCAGCCTTTAGTCTGAATAATTGACATTGAAATTTACTTTCAAAACAGGAAAGGCAAATCCTGAGAGGCCCACAAAAACACAAAAGGAAGGAAACGAAAGCGAAGGCAGTGCTTCAGGACTAATAAAACCCCAGACAGGCAGTCCATGAGGACAGCAGCACACAGTGTGACATGGATGCTCCTCTCCAGAGTGTGGACTCGGCATTAAAAACCACGCACAGCATACTTCAGTGCCAAAATACACAAGAACAAAGACTGAACAAGAAAGGGAAGGAGAACTCAGGTACAGGGAGGGCAAAAACCCAATGGAGACAGAATGAAAAGAGAGGAGGAGAAACAGCGTGCAACATCTCATGCAGGGACCTTGGTGAGGACATGTGGGTACTGGGCAACACTCGGTGAGAACAGAGGACCAGAGAAAGTGAGACACACCTCAATCACAGAAACAAACCGCTTACCCTCCGCTTTAGTGGTAGTACCATCTTTAAGCAAATTAAAAAACAAGGGAAGGGATAACAGGGAACAGTTAGTAACATTCAAAAAATTAAAAAGCCGAATGTTATTAGCTACTAAAAAAGCAAAAGTACAATTTAAAACAAAATTAAAAGAGAAACAAGTTCAACAGCAAAGCAGAGTCTGAAGCAAGTAAGTGTGCCGTGTATTGAAATTAGCTCAACATAGCATAATGTTTTTTTGCCTTTGGAAAATGAAACACAGAAGGGCAACCCAGGGTAGTGCCACAGTTGAAAGAAAGATTTTTGTTTTAGCCAACTCTCATCTTCTTAAGAGTTCCTTTTGCTTGGAGGAAAAATACCAGCAGAAGAGGGCGGAGAGGAGGGATTAGAAACTAAAATACTAAAGAGTCACCTAAAGGGCAGAGGCAAGTAAGAAGCTCAGAGAAGCTTGCTCTAGCAATGCCTATCCCAACTACACGTCCAGCAGCAAAAGCTGTCGAGCATGGTACCTGAGTCCAGGCCTATGTACTCCATGTCTTCCCTCATGTGTCTGGACTCTAGAAGTTTGGAAAAGGATCATCAGCTTTAAAGCTCCACTTTTGCAAAGATGTCATGTGTCAACCTAAGCAGCAATTGTAACAAATTCTCACTAGGATTGTGTTATATTTCAATTTTTTCGTGTTTTTGTTTTGGGACACAATAAGGAAAGTTGAGGTAGAATTCTCAGGAAACAGAATTTGAATACTCCAGTCTTGTTCTTTGATGAGGTTAATACTGGATTGAAAACTTATCATCAGTGCTTTTGAAGGGTCAGCTCTGTATTATCATACCAAAAGACAAGAGGGCTTTTATTAGCACTGGGGGAAGTCTATACCATCCATTTTAAACACTCCAAATACAGACAGAAAAACACAGATACTAAGTACTCTAAAGGCTGTTTACTCACTTTTTCCAGCAATGAAACAAATATTAATTACAAATACTAAAGGTGGATCTTATATGCTAAAGAACAGGTAAGTACTGAAAAACTAAATTAAAAGAACCAATTCAGCATAGGAGGTAAGAGCTGTTACTTCTCCTCTGCTCAATGGTTACTACGCTCCTATATAATGTTGCAATAGTTAAAACAATTTAAAAAGAGAGTTCTTAATGAGTTTCTTCTCACTTATTATGTGTGTATGAGTATTTCCGCAGAAAAAACAAGACTGAGCAAATGTTCCAGAACACCAATCTTTCAAATTAATAATGTTCCTATCACAATCACACCTTCTTCTACTTTACAGGACAATCATTTATAAAGAATCTTTATATAATTTCATTTAGTCTCATATATGAGTTAGGTGGCTATTATTGCAAGTAATTTATAGGTCTGGGAAATAGACTTACAGATTCCATGGCCTGCTCCAGGTCACACAGCTAATAAATGGGAGACCCTAAAATCTTCCCTGGGTGCTATATGCTCACTGTGCTTCCAATGTTCAAAACATTTTCGGAATATTAGTTTTAGAACTGACTGGAATTTGTTTGAAAGTTACATGAGTAACTCTATCTCAATATTTCAGAAACTTTAAATTTTATTCATTTCCTTAAAATCTAAAGTAGAACCAATCCAGCTAAGTCCCTAGATTTCGGCTTTGAATGACCTGGCTCTTACAAAAATAAAACAAAATAAACAATCAGCCTGACAAACAGTATGTGTTAAGCATCTGCTGAAAAATAGGAGTAACTGATCTATCACTATGTCATATATTACAAGTTTTGAAAGTAATTTTTAAAAACCTCTTTCGGGCAATCATCAGAGTAAGGGCATGCTCCTCCCAAGGTGACACATGGAAGGACGACACTCTTTTGTACAGACATGGTTATGCTGATTCATGAGCTCATCACATTCCTTCAGATTCCTCCTGGCATTCCCACGACCCAGTCCTACCCCTGCCAACTCTGATTATATTCTCAAATTGAGAAACACCTAATTACAATGACTACCTTTGGTGAATCCCTCACTGAACCTGCTGGCTCTGCTCCCACCAGTGCCAGAGCGGTAAAAACTTAGCTTTGGCAATATGGGAGGTGGCTGGGCTTGCCATGGAGGAGGAGGAAGAGAGTTGAGGAAAGGATGTGCTCAGTCCTGCACACTCTCCAAGCACGAGTGTACTGTGTACTCACTCATCACTAGAACAAATGACACTCCAGAGAAAGGGACACTCAACAAAGGTGGCTGGCTAATCAGCAGCAAGTGCACAAAGCTACTTAGATTTAAATAGAAGCCCTGCAACCGTGAGACTTGCCTCAGTCATGGGTTTTTGTACTTTGCTAGGAGGTAAGAGTCATCTCTCACATAGCAGAGCAGGAGGGAAAGGGTGACGGGTATGGTTACCTAAGGATGCATATGACCCTGGAGGCAAAGCCGCAGCGGAGCTGAAAGGCGTTGTTCCCGAAGACGAGGAGACTTTGGATTTGGCACTGGCTGCTGCGTTCACATCAATGTCACTTCGAGATCGCTGAAGGGACCCAGTCGTTGACACAGATTTGGTACTAACTGTAGAACCTTTAGTGATAAAAGAGGAAATATGAATAAGGACTACATAGAATTTTAAAAACACATTGCTAAAATTTGATGTTGTTTTGCTTTCCTGAAAACAAATACCAAGTTTTAACAAATGTTGGAGCATAAAAAACTGACCAACAATTTCTCCTGGTCCCTGAAGAGAGTTCAGGCAATGCCAACGGAAACCAAACGTGACCTCAGCTGTAACGTTATCGATTACATTTGTTTTCCTGTAATTGAAGACTATAAACCCCAAAGAAAAAAATGGACCATGTTTCTGGTTACTACGAAGAAGTGAAATAAGAAAAACAATGCTCACATCTTGCGTGTTTCCTTACGAAAAGACGTCACTGTGCCACGCTCTCTGGGCCCTCCTCTTTCTGGAACATACCACCCTCCCACCACTAACCATCACCCTGCTGCTGCTGCTGCTGCTCAAAACGCCACAAGATGTCTTCACTGTCTCATCAAGAGATCAGAGACAGGAGGTGCACCGTTAGTGGCAGTGTCAACATGCAGGGGAGGTGGGAAGAAAAGGTCACAGAGCTTCACTCCTAAGTCACCCTGTCAAATGTTGTCCTCAGCAGCGAGTGGCCCTGACAAAGCAGAGTCTGCCCTGCTGGATAGGGCAGGGCAGAGCAGGCTAGTTTCAAGCCCGGGAAGGAACTGAGGGCAGGCCGCCAGCCTCCCGCGCCCAGGCAGACTCTCACAGCTGCACGCAGTCCACCAGAGCCGATAACAGGCCTTCTCCGTGGCTGTAAGTCTCACCTCTAGACGTGGTACTTCCAGTAGGACTTCTTTTGGCAGACAGCGGCCGACTGAAAATAAAGACGTATACTGTTTATTACGTGCACTTTATCTGAACTAATACAAACTACAACGGGAGATTATTACAATGAAGAATTATTTCAGGGTTTTCGGAATTTTTTTGGGCAATGTGAACCACAACATTATAAACTCCCTGATTCCCAACAAAGCTTTAAGCAATATATTTTGGACTGCCTTTCAGACAGAGTGAAACAGTAACTCCAGACAGAAATTAGAAACACAGAGTGAAGACGATAATATATTAAATCCCAGAGTTTGAATGTCCTCCGTTTCCAAACTTGTCTCCAGGCTCACACTTACACCCTCTGAGAAGACTCTCTGAAGCACTGGTGTGTCTAGTTCATACTATTCTATAATTCACAAAACTTTATTCTAGGACTGCCATATGAATTTAACTGAAAACCAGTATGACAGAGAACAAAGCCACCTATTTCTAACCACTCCATCACTCCCTGGTGGTACCTCACTTTGCACCAGGATCCACCTGAAGTAAGGGGGCATGATAACAGGCACACATGTAAAAACATAGCTAGAATTTGTGTTTTCATGCAACAAACCTTTAAATACAAATTCTCACACCAATGACAAGCAAAGCTGAGTCCCTTACTTTAGACTCTCTTGAGAGCTGGAAGACGAGCGGTCAGACTGAGGCAGAGACACGATGCTGTCTGAGTTCTTCAGGTGGGACTGCAGGGCTTTCTGGTAGGAGGACTCCAAGGTGTGGTATAAGTGCTCTGCTTCTCTGCTGAAGTGACTGTGGAAACCCCAGTAACATCTAGAGGAAACACACAAAATCCCGTCTCATCCAAGGATCCTAGCAGGTCTTTCGCTGAACTCTGGAGTACACCACAGAAGATTTTCAAGGACTGGAAGCCTCGGTTTAGCTGCTGATAGTAGCACCATGGTGTAAGGAGAGGGTGAGCAAAGGAGGCCTGGTACGAATCCTGGCCTCACAACTTTACTGGCTTACAGACAGTGGGCAAGTCACTTACCCCCTCTCAACCTCAGCCTCATTTATAACATGGGAATTACAGAGCCTAACTTGCAAAATCGGGGAATCTTAGGGAAGGTGGAGCTAAACATCTAGGACTACACTGAGAACACAGGACAGGCTCATTAAAATGGCAGCTATTATAAACACAATTTCACATCTCTTAATATAAGGTATTTAAAACTGCCTTAGGTAACATGTACACAAGAAAAATTTTAAAATGTCCAGAGCTACTTGAAATCGTTATCACATTATGATTAAAGACCAAGAAAAAATGGGCCAGGGGTGGGGAGGGTCCAATACGAAGATAAAAACAGCATAAATAGATCATTAACGAATCCATTCATAATAGTTTTTAGCAACGATTATGTCACTTATTTTGTTAGAAACTAGCCAAGAAAAAATTGTCACAAACACTTCAGAGTTAGAATAAGCTCAGAAACAAGTGAAATATAATTTAACTGTGAAGGCGGCCAAAGAGCAGTAAGTACTAGATCAGGATGTGTTAATGCAGCTGAGTAAACCATAACATTATAGGCTAAAACAATTAGATTTTAGCATGTATCAGTTAGGAGAGTTGGTCAACTATGAGAAAACTTAAAACAAATCACAGATGCAAAATTGGCAGTAGTTATCTGTGTACTGCACAAGAACGTCTTACTATCAAACATCTGGTATTTACAGTCACAGTGGCAAAATTATTCCTAAGGAGGTAACAAATACAGAGGCCATGGCCACATGATTGGAGAAAACTCAGTCCTAATGGCACAAATACCTCACTTGTGAGGCAGAAATAGCAAGTGATCACTGTGACAATCCCAAGCATTAGGTCAATCCAACTCCCCTTAATATGATTCACACCAAGGCACCATCAGATGCTTGCAAAGAAGTGAGTGCAGGGAGCGAATTCCCTGTGACCACGGTTTGTCATGGTAAAGCATTAAAGCAGCTTTGGATCACAACATGGCTTAATGAGTAAAAGAATACATTGAGCATGCATGTAAGTGCCTTCCAGATCTGTGTGACAATTTGTGATGAATGTAAAAATAAGCATTCTTTTGTCTCCCTCAGTCCTATTTACAAGGTTGAGTGATGTTATAAAAAAAAAAAAAAAAAAGAGGGAAATATTCCAAAATGGCCTTTTGGGGGTCATGTTTAAAAGTCATGGTTAACAAGCATGTTCAAGTAACTTAACAAGATTTTAATAAGACGATCCACACAATTCATGTGAAATACAGAAGAAGTTAATTTAAAAAGTGTCGTGCAATAAAAACTTACTTTCTGGCTTCTATTCTTGCTTCGGAATCAGCATCGTGTATTCCTTTCTTTATTGTTTCCGCTAATACTGATATGTGTCTAGATATTTAGAAAAGAAAGCAGTAACAATCATAAATGTATGGTTTACTGCAGATGAAACCAGGTGGGAGGAATAATTTCAAAACGGCAACAGAGAACTTAGAGCCTCTGTGCCAAGGCTGTCAATTCACATGTGGCTGGGCAAAGCAGAGCACTCCCACAGTCCTTTAATTTCCAACCCTGCCCCAACACCCTCGCTCCACTCCAACCCACCCACACCTAAGGACTTTGATAACCCTATTCTCTTGTGGGATTTCTTTTTTTAAATAAAACCTGATTTTTTAAAGTCCGCACTTATAGCTCAATCTTTTATGAACCCAAACAACAAAATCTTGTGTTTTTCACAACAGAGCTAGTTTCCATGGAACTTGTGAGATAATCACTGTATTATTAAATAGGCTGCCTGCACCAAATACAGAGGGAGAAATAGAAAACTTTCAAGTGAGTGAAATTCCTTTAAGGACCTAAGAGTTACAACTTACCTACTAAGAGCAACTTTAAACAGTTACCTCATGGGAACTGATGGTAATGTCAAGGAGCAGGGCCAGAGACAGTAAGATTTTACACTGGCTTTGTAGCTGTCAGAATGCACATGGACACACATTTCAATCAATGAAATGCACTAAAAGCATCTGTGAATATTACGTGGCTAACATCAGTAAAACAACAGATGCAGTCATGAAAATAAATGTATATATTCCTTCATTCTTATAGAAGCAAGCTGGACCACTCACCAAAGCATTCACTCTCAAGACTCAGTTCAGAGGGAAAAAATTGTTTCAAATCACATGCTCACCGTTCTAGTGAATGTGTCTGCCATTCTTGTAAAAGCAAATCTAAAAATTCAAAACAGCGCCTAAAAAGTATTAAGAAATACGTAATTTATCAATATATACGTTAGTAAAATGAAACATTTTTCTTAAGTGACCCAATAAATTTCTTTTGATTTTTATGATTAGAAAAACAGAACATAAAGAATGAATCAGAACTGACTGAAAACCAAAGCAAATGGAAGTAATTAAGCACCTACTGCTGCCACAGGGGCACAGAGACAAGACCCAAGAGTTTCTTGCCAATCAGAAGCTTGCGCTTCATGGCAACATCACTAAAAGGACTTATCGCTATCATTTGTTTTTATACTATCCTAAGTAATATGTTAATATAGAATGTACACACACAGAGAAGATCAACTAACATGACAGAATTGGGTCTTAGCATTAATTTCAGAGAATGCTTTGCCCAAAGAAAGTAAAAAGTACCTTGAAAAACTAAGTGCTCTGCATATTTTCATGCTAAAGAGACACTAGGTAGTGCTTAAAATGGATTTTCTCCAATTACTTTGCCTTCCGCCAACCAACCGTTCAGCATCCTTCTTTAAGCCTTTTCACTTTTATGATTTTTCTTCATCTGATTTGTGCACAAAAACAATTTAGATTACATCAACACTTCAGGTTCTACCTCTACAAAATTTTCTTTTTCTGGCTGGGCATAGTGGCTCACGCCTGTAAAATCCCAGCACTTTAGGAGGCCAAGGCGGGTGGAACACCTGAGGTCAGGAGTTCAAGACCAGCCTGGCCAACATAGCAAAAACTCATCTCTACCACAAATACAAAAATTAGCTGGGCATGGCGGCAAGCACCTGTAATCCCAGCTACTCAGGAGGCTGAGGCAGGAGAATCACTTGAACTCGGGAGGCAGAGGTTATAGTGAGCCAAGATCATGCCACTGCACTCCAGCCTGGGCGACAGAGACTCTGTTTCAAAAATAAATAAATAAAATCTTATTTTTCCTAAGTCTAGCATTTCTATTTTTGCATGAGTAATCCCAATAGTCCTAGGAATCTATTCAAGAACACATAAATCAGAAGTAAAATCTTTATCTAAAGGAATGACCAGACTTTCTTTCCTACAATCCTCCCAATTCACCACTTATAATCCATGCACAATCCCTCAAAAAATCAAAGCTAGGAGCAGTGGCTCACGCCTGTAATCCCAGCACTTTGGGAGGGCAAGGCAGGAGTATCGTTTGAAGCCAAGCATTCGAGACCAGCCTAGGCAACAAAGCGAGAGATTGTGTGTACAAAAAAAAATTTTTTTAATTAGCTGGGTGCAGTGGCAAGCACTAACAAAGTCCTAGCTATTCCGGAAGCTGAGGTGGGTAGATTGCTTGAACCCAGGAGTTAGAGCCTGCAGCGAGCTATGACTGCACCACTACACTCCAGTTTAGGCAACCAAGTCAGACCCTGTCTCAAAAATAAATAAATAAAAATAATTATTTACTAACCATTTACCCTATGCTAGATGCTAGAGATCCAATGATAGCCAAGACACAGCCCAGAGAACAAGAGAGACAAGAAACAAGCTACATTGCCAGGAATGCAAGGGCTCCAAGCAGCTCACAGGAGAGCCACGCAGCTTGGTCCCAGGGCTGGCAGTGGTGGGGCTGGAGTGGTGGAGCAAGTCTTTTCAAAGGAAAAGGCATCAACTACACACACCCCCATTTCTCACCACTACCTTCCCCATTACTGCCCCAATCTAGACCATGTTGATTCTCCTTTCACCCTTTTGCCTGTGGCATTTCCAAGTCTGGGTTTTTCTTGTCTCTTTACTGCACTTATTCCTGCTGATCTTTCAAAATGTGGCTCATTTTTAACTCATCTATAAAGCTTCTTTGGAAGATATCAGCAAGCTTTAATGACTGCTGTATCTGAACTCCTAACTCCACAATACATATGGTAATGTCAGAATGTGTGTAATCCCTTTGTTACCAATTTTACAAAGCCGTGCTAAGTACAGGCTGAATATGTAACAGAAGGTGCACTGTCTTGGTTACACTGCACTCTTAGCTCCCTCTCCTTTTCTGAGGGCAGAGGGACTGCGCAAGATGGTCCCTATTATTGCTTTCAGCATGAAGACATACAGTTCTGACAGATACCCACTGACCAAATACAGAAACAACAATCTGAACGTATGGTTCGGAAACTGGTGAGGGTGGCAGCATTTCTATTGTCACAGTGACTGTAGGTAGTGACTCATATTTAGTGCCAAAGGCCAGAACTGCTCAATGTTATGAAGTGAATTTTGTCTCCCTGCCCCCATCAAATTAATATGTTGAAGTCCTTACCCTCAATGTGATGGTTATTTGGAGACAGGGCCTTTGGGAGGTGATAAGGTTTAGATTAAGCATCACAACGGGGCCCTTATTATGGGATTAGTGCCCTTATAAGAAGAGATAACAGGTAGCTTGTTCTGTCCTCTCTCCCACTCTCCCCTCCCTCTCTCCTATGTTAGGATACAGGAGAAGGTGATGGTCTACAGGCCAGGAAAAGAATCCTCACCAGAATCTTGGCCTGGAGGCACAGTGATTTTGAACTTCCAGTCTTTAGGCTAGGGATGTTCAATCTTTTGGCTTCTCGGGGCCACAGTGAAAGAAGAATAATTGTCTTGGGCCACAAATAAAATACACTAATGATAGCAGATGAGCTTTAAAAAAAAAAATCTCTTAATGTTTTAAGAAAGTTTACAAATTTGTGTTGGGCTGCATTCAAAGCTGTCCTGGGCTGCCTACAGCCTACAGGCCACAGGTTGGACAGGCATGCTCTAGACTGTGAGAAATAAATCTGTTGTTCATGCCAGCCAGTCAATAGGATTTTGTAATGGCAGCCCAAGATGATGAATCCCCTAAACATCCTACAATGTTCCACAACAAAGATCTGTGTCATCTTATTGGAGAAATTCTGCCTTACACAAGGAAAGGCATTCTGAATTTCTCTTGGAAACCTAACAATAGCGAGATGAAAATAACGGCCACAGCAGCAACAAATTAAGCTGTCACTAAATGTTTTACCTAATGATTGTAAACGCTCCGAACCCTACAGAGAGGTAGGTTTACATCTAACAAGTCAAACGGTAAGTGGAAGAGGAATGTTTCAACTGATGCTGGTCAGGTTCTGAAGTTCATTATCATCCCTCTGACTTGCTGACTTTACATTCTCAACTCTCAGGGGAGCTGAAGCTGCTCCACTCCAACCCCAGGAGAAGCTAAACCCTAGGTCAAGGATACATTGCTTTCTCCTGGGTACCCACTTGAGCCATACAGTTAGGAATTACCCTTTTTCAGTAGATGGTATAAATTTCTTTTTTCGTGACTTCAGATAGCTGTATTCTTCTTCCTTTCTCTCTTTGTCTTTCATGTAGTTATTAATGAGATGGATATAAAACCCACTACTAGGTATATATCCCAAAAAATGAAGTCAGTATATTGAAGAGATATCTGCACTCTCATGATTATTGTAAGTCTATTCACAACAGCAAAGAGAGGGAATCAACCTAAGTATCTATCAGCCAGATGAGTAGATAAAGACAATGTAGCATATATGCACAACAGAATTCTATTCAGGCTTAACAACAACAAAGTATATCTTGTCATTTAAGACAATACAGACAAACCTGGAAAATATTATGTTAAGCGAAACAAGCCAGGCATACAAAGACAAATACTGCACAATCTCACTTATGTGTGGAATCCAAAAAAGTCAACTCAGGCTTGGTGCAGTGGCTCACGCCTGCAATCCCAGCACTTTGGGAAATTGAGGTCAGCCTGGGCAACATGGTAAGATCTCATCTCTACAAAAAGTTTAAATATTAGCTGGGTGTGGTGGCACATGCCTGTGGTCTCCACTACTTGGGAGACTGAGGTGGGAGGATCACTTGAGCCCAGAAGTTAGAGACTGCAATGAGCCATGATTGTGTCACTGCACTGCAGCCTGGATGACAGAGTGAGGCACCACCTCTAAAGCAAACAAAATTGGACTCACAGAAGCAGAAAGTAGAATGGTGGCTCCCAGAGGCTAGGGGTTGGGAGATTAGCGGATGTAATGTATGTAAAATGTCAGAGAGGAGGAGTAAGTTCAAGAGATTGATTGTACATCATGGTGATGGTGACTACAGTTAGTAACAACATATTATATACTCAAAAATTGCTGAGAGTAGATTCCAAGCATCCTCACCACAAAAAAATAAGTATGTGAGGTGGTGCACATGTTAAAGAGCTTGATTTAACCATTCCAAAATGTATACACATAACACAGCATGTTGTACACCATAAGTCTTCACAATTTTTACTTGCCAATTAAAAAAATAAAGCTTGGGTATGGTGGCTCACATCTGTAATCCCAGCACTTTGGGAGGTCAAGGTGGAAGGACTGCTTGAGCCCAGGTGTTCGAGATCATCCTTGGGCGACATAATGAGACCCCATCTCTAAAAAAAAGTTAAAAAAAATTAGCAGGCCGTGGTGGTGTGTGCTTGCAGTCCCAGCTAACTGGAAGCCCAGCAGCTTGAGGTTACAGTGTGCTGCACTCCAGCCTGGGGTAAAGAAAGAAAAGAAGGGGACAGCTGAAAGTGGCTCACTCCTGTAATCCCAGAACTTCGGGAGGCCGAGGTGGATGGATCGCCTGAGGTCAGGCGTTCAAGACCAGCCTGGCCAACATGGTAAAACCTCATCTCTACTAAAAACATAAAAATTAGCTGGGTGTGGTGGCAGGCATCTGTAATCTCAGCTACTCAGGAGTCTGAGGCAGGAGAATCACTTGAACTTAGGGGGCGGAGGTTGAAGTGAGCCGAGATCGCATCACTGCGCTCCAGCCTAGGCAACAATATCGAGACTTGTCTCAAAAAAAAAAAAAAGAAAAGAAAAGAAAAGAAAAGAAAAGAAGGAAAAGAAGAAAGGAAGGAAGAACATTCTTAAAAAGATGGTCTGTGGCTAATTTGTTAAAAATAAAAAAAATAAAATATATTTTAAAATGACAAATACAGGACTGCTTCTTGCTTCAGAGGGTCTTGTACCCACAGAAACCTAGCAGGATCAACATGACACCCCAGGAAAAAAGGCAAACAGCTGGCAAAGGTCATCTGGCCTCTAAACCTTAGAGTGAAGGACTCTTTCACAGGGCTAGGATCAAGAAACACACTAAGGGAATGGGGCCAAGAGGTTGCCCAAGCCTGCCAGTAATTATCCTTTAAGACTCCCAATACAGTCTACTGCAAAAGCTTAGTGGTATTCAAGAATTCTCTGAAAACCTATACAATACTATTCTGTACATTTACCACTTGCTGAGAAGAGGGTCCATAGATTTTAATAGACTCTTAAACCTCTCAAATCACTGGTCTGGGCTAAAAGAACAGAGTCCTCATTCCTCACATGTAGTTTAGGGCAGCTCACCAGGACACATGCATATGACAGGGACTTGGGAACAAACCCCTAGCTAGTTTCCCAGATTGTATCTGCCTGTGTCTTCTGTGTATATCTCCCACAACTGCGTGGAACCAAGTGACAGTGAAGATTCAGAATCCCAGAAATCGCTAACAGAAGATGCAAACAACACATACCTTCCCCTTACCTATGTTAATATGAAACTACTGCCATTGATATTTATGATAATTATTTCTTGCATGCAGTTACTGCCTTTACTCAGGGAATAAGGCAGACCGATGGCAATGGTAGAATCTCAGGAAAAAAATGTACAGAGGGTCCTCTCCCCCTCTCCTTCTGCCACTAACCCCCAAACTTACTCTCTCTCACACAGACACAGAAATATAGAAACACAATATAAGTTGTCCAAATTCATTTCCCAAAATAGATCTTGATTCTTCAACTCAAAGTCATTTATTGCGATGATTTTAAGTAATACTAAGCATTTTAAACATGAAATTTTATCCATAGAAGATTTGGAATTTGTTTTGTTTTTAAACAATTTAAAAACAATGAGAAAACCCTTTAAAATTTACCTTCTAACTGCGACGGACTTAGAGGTACAGTTGCTTGTTATGACAGGTATTAACCTAGGGATGTGTGTGTGCTGTGAAGAACAACAAAAAACAGAGGTGAACACTTGCAAATACAAAAACAAAACTAAGAGAATCACTTCCTTAGTAACCTACTTATAGGACATATACGTCAGATTAGAATGTCAATGATTTTAAAAGGAAAAATGAATTTACCGAATATTGTCAAAAGCCATCAGAAAATTTACAGAGTTAAGAACAGGCAACATAATGACATGAAGATAAGCCTAAAACAATCATTAGTACGAGGTCTAAATTATCTCAGCTGTAGAGATCTGAGTGGGTTTAAAAGGAATCATCAGACCAATATATTTTGATACTGTTTCGATGGAAATGTCCAGTAATGACCTTGGGGTTAACAGTTTAAGTAGGCAGTGCAAGTAAGACCAGTAAGAACTAAAAATAATACAAAATAAATAACCAAAATAATCAAGAATATTCTGGATAGATTTAAGACAACATCATCAAGCCTCAAGGTTTCAAGAGCTGCCTCCAGGCAAAAATGACTTGAAAATGGTAGGGAGGTAATATGAAAAACCATTTTAAGCCTTTGTGAACTAGATTTTGTTAAAAACTTGTGTATAAATTACTTGGATAATTAAATAAATTTAAATAAGTGCCTAGAAAACCTAACCAAATAAAACATTTTGTTTCTGTGCTTACGTGCGATTAATTAAACTTTTGGGTGAACAGCAAAACCACAAGCACAAATACCTAAAATGGAAGGACTAGGATTAAGGAGGTAAGACTAAGAGTAATACCTGAGTAACAAGGATACAATACAAACTCAGAAGCAGACACTGAATGTTCAAATACTTTAAACCAATAGTGAGTTAACAATACCTCATTAACTTTATAACACATCCATAATTCACATTATGAGTTATAAAAAGCTCATATGCTACAATTAAGTAGAGAGAAAAAATATAAATACAAAATTCCAATATAATTATGCTAATACATTTACTCAATATAATTATGCTAACAAAAATGCCTCTAATATTTATCAACCATCAGTATTTACCACTGGCTTATTTCATGTATGGCCTATAACATACTTACCCGAATAATTAACCTAACAGCTACAACACCAGACGTGGCCATAATTTTGGCACTGTTTGGAATTAAATTAAATATAGTTGGCATAATGGCTTCAGCTCCATGGTCAAACTTATTCCCCAGAACTGATGACAGATGCCTAAAACACAAAATGGATAGTGGACTATAGTTATTTTTCTTAGAAACAGTGAAGATATAAACCACTTAACATCTAGAGCCTTCATTTAAAGTCATCTAGGAATAAAGGACAAGGGTCTAAGATTTCCGATGTGCATGCTGAGAACTTGGCAAATAGTTCTTAGCCTAAATGTTTCATTTTTATTAAAAAAAAAAAAAAAAACTCCAACTAGTCTTTGTGAAGGCTTTTGTTTGTTTTCTAGAGGCAGGATCTCACTATGCGGCCCATGATGAACTTCCTCCTGGGCTCCAGCAATCCTCCCACTGCAGCCTTCCAAGTAGCTGGGAGTCCAGGCACATGCCAACTCACCTGCCCCAACTAATCTTAGCCTAGCAAACAAACAAACTGATCACATATTAACAAAACACAAATATGAAGAAGTGCCCCTGGTTGCTTTTTTTCTTTTGTCCTTTATCTTAACATAAAATATTCAGGCTTCAAAATCTGAACTGCAGCCAAAACTTTAAACAGCTGCAATGCCTCCTCTTCTTACTGCTGCTGCTCTGATATTTTGACATACATCCCAACACAAAGTTTTATTAGCTTTGATCACTAGTACATGTACCACTAGGAAAAATTTTATTGCAGTAAATGCTTTTAACTTTATAACTAAGTACTCTGCTAGGAACAAACATTCTGATAGCCATGCTATTGTCTGTCAGCAAAACTAATGAAAAATCAGAGAAACAGAATTTTACAGAATTTCATTTTTCCATATTAACAACTGCTTCGAAGTTTGAAATAAAGGCTTCAGAGCTATGTCACTGAATAAAATAAAATTTAAAATCTGTCACATTTCACATAATTGAGCAAAAAATATTGTAAAAGTACTGAAAGAAGTGTTAACTGGAATGGGTCTTGGAGACTAGTCAGAAGTTACATGAAAGAGACCCAGCCCACATGCTTAAGGAGACATCTCTGAAGTTCTATGGTGATAATAATACTTTATGGTGAGAATATGGAGCATCGCAGTCCTTACCCCAACGTGATACAAGCCTCCCGCACTACCTGAGACCGCAGATCCTTAGCAGAGAGTTTAAAGGCTCCATCCAAAAGACGCAAATGTTGAAAGAAGTTATCATACTCAGCAGCACCAGCCAAAAGTAAAGATCTAATCTTTTTTAGCTAATGGGATAGAGAAAATTCGGAGAAACTGAAAACAATTCTAACACAGAATATACAAAACAACAGAAAAAAAAATCACAGAATATACAAAACAACAGAACCCATCAAACATAAAAGAGATAAACTTTTACCAACTCTAAACAGTTAGAGTTCAACTGATTAGAAAGTCTTCCCAAGAGAATTCAGCAGTTAAATATTAGCTAATACAATGAACAAATCTACATATCACAAATAAGATTAAATAATTTTTAACTAGAGTATTTGTGATACACATACTGCAATTTCTGCAAAAAAAAAAAAAAAGGATTTTTTACATTTGAAATATCTTAAAGTATTTACATATCCTACAACACTAATGATAAATAACTAAAAACTTTTGGCTTGTGAAAAGCCCCTCCCAAGCTTACCTCCCTCCACACCCCACTTCTACTGCCATTTATTTAGTGATCAAAGGAAGAAGCATTCCTGCAGAATAATTTCTTTATTATCCTGCACTGCACCATTAACTGTCTGGTCTGAATTTTAAGTACAATACCATATCCATTGTATCACCTCTATTCTTGCCAGCCAACCAATAGAAAATAGCCTTCTCAGATATGACACACCCTCACTTTAATCCCCAACCCACTTCCTATTAATCTACTTTTTTTTTTTTTTTTTTTTTTATAAAAAAGACAGGGTTTCACAATGTTGGCCAGGCTGGTCTTGAACTCCTGACCTCAGGTGATCTGCCTGCCTCCGCCTCCCAAAGTGCTGAGATTACAGGCGTGAGCCACCTGCCCAGCCTAATCTACTTTTAAAAATAAAGGAGACGGCCGGGCGCAGTGGCTCAAGCCTGTAATCCCAGCACTCTGGGAGGCCGAGGCGGGTGGATCACAAGGTCAAGAGATCGAGACCATCCTGGTCAACATGGTGAAACCCCGTCTCTACTAAAAATACAAAAAATCAGCTGGGCATGGTGGCGCATGCCTGTAATCCCAGCTACTCAGGAGGCTGAGGCAGGAGAACTGCCTGAACCCAGGAGGCGGAGGTTGCGGTGAGTCAAGATCGTGCCATTGCACTCCAGCCTGGGTAACAAGAGTGAAACTCTGTCTCAAAAATAAATAAATAAATAAATAAAAATTAAAAAAATAAATAAATAAAATAAAGGAGACATGACTTTCTAGCAAGTGATATGAAGAAAGAAAAGAATACTGGGGGACATACACTAAAAATGCCATGAAAAAGCCACTTTAAAGGCAAACAATCACAGAATAAAATCTCTACTAAGGTGAGAGTGGAGGCTGTCGCCATATATTTCAGTTAGGTCTTTGTTAAAAGACTAGGTGATTCATAAAAGTGTAAGTTGGTGTGTTTTCGAAATAAAAAACAGAAGGAGGTACTCTACTAAAAAGCTGAAGTATAAATATAATTTGTATTTAAAATATATGCTGTTTAAAATTCATTAGAGCTGTCCCCTGATTTTATAACAAAGTATTTGAGATATTTAAATAAATCTTATGAAAATGTAATCACATGAAGTCAACGGCTTACAGCATTTACTCTTTGCTCCCAATCATGCTTGTCATCAGACAATATTTCCCTGATTTTGTTTATGGATTCCTCAAGGTCTCGGCTGGAATAAATCTGTAAGCAAAATTAATTTACAATCAATATAAAAACATGTAGAATAAACAAATTATTTCTTAATTACATGAAGTCAAGAGCATTACATATAATAAAAGATATTTCATTTTTAAGAAATGTCTATGAGAAAATATCTGAAAAGTCTTGTCTTATAACGAGGATCTTTCTCACTATAAATGCGTACCCACAAGATTTGTTTCCATATGTGAATAACCCTGCCTCAAACATAGCTTTACGATAAACTTCACAGAGGATTTCATGTACAAAGGAGAAAGGAGCCTACTGACAGTCAGTGATGCATAAGTCATTTATTACTTAGTATTATTTTTAACATGACACTATACCTATAATTTTAGACACTTTCAAAATCTTCTTCCTCATTTATCCCACATCTTACTTAGAAAACAGGTAGAGTATAGGGTATAATCAATCTTGATGTATGTATGCGAGGAAGGTCAGGTCAAGTACTTAAGGATAAACCTGAACCCAAGATTCTTTTTTTTTAGGAGACTGGGTCTTTCGCCCAGGTTGGAGTGCAGTGGTGCAATCTCAGCTTACAACAAACGCCACCTCCCAAGTTCAAGAGCGCCTCCCACCTCACTCTCCCCAGTAGCTAGACCTCTAATTAGGTGCATGCCACCACGGATAATTTTTGTACTTTTTGTAGAGATGAGGTTTCGCCATGTTGCCTAGGCCACTGAGAGTCTTGTTACCTGATTTTTACACACATGGCAACCAAGGTGGCAAAGAGAGTTGTACATAGCAGACACTAAGTGCCACAGGAATCCAGCACACAGTCAATGTAGGCTGAGAAAAAGTATTAGTCTCAAACAGCAACAGACAATACTAAGGCAAAAAGCAGTCAAAAACTTGTGGCTATATTCCAATTTTTATAAATAATCTTCATCTGTTAGGTACTCAAAGTAAAGCATCAAAGAAGGTATAAACTTAGTTCTTATAAAACCATTCTCTACAACTTTTCAGACACCCAAATCTTTCAATTTTATGAATTTTTCTAAGAAAAATCCCTAAATAAATATACATTTTCATTCTCTAACTTAGCATCATCTATTTCTTTCTCTTTTATGTGACCTGATCCATAAACTTAATAACGGAACAACCAATGTCTTTCCTGTTCTCACTGAAAGATCATCTTGTGCCTGATTTTTGCTCCAACATTTTCTAGTCTGCACCTCAGATATCCTGTAGTGTTAATAGATAAAATTACCTGACCTAGTAAAGAACATTGCATAGGCATACTTGAAAAATAAAGTTTGAAGAATAAATCTACCCTTGTTTGTAATCACACTCAAATATCCTCACTGACCTGTACTACAGGTACATCATCAAATGCTTTAATAAAATCCTCTTCATCAACAGCACCAGCTCCTTCTTTTGCAGCTATAAAAGAAGAATTTTAAAAATGTAAACAATATGAAACAATGTGTATAATACATACACTGAAGAAGTCTAAACATACACAGTCAGAATTAGATTTTGGAAGATTTAGAACTTTTTTTTTTTTTGACATGGAGTTTCACTCTTGTTACCCAGGCTGGAGTGTAACGGCACGATCTCGGCTCACCGCAACCTCCGTCTCCTAGGTTCAGGCAATTCTCCTGCCTCAGCCTCCCGAGTAGCGGGATTACAGGCACACGCCACCATGCCCAGCTAATTTTTTGTAATTTTTGTAGAGACGGGGTTTCACCATGTTGACCAGGATGGTCTCGATCTCTTGACCTCATGATCCACCCGCCTCGGCCTCCCAAAGTGCTGGGATTACAGGTGTGAGCCACCACACCCGGCCAGATTTAGAACTTTTAAAAAAAGGTTTCATATAACTTTGGAGGGACATGAAATTGACAAACATTACTGACTTCATATCAAGATGAAATACAGTAATTCTACAATGCTATATACATTAGCTTAAGGTCACTTAGACTACCTGTTTAGGCAGGTAGAGCATGAGTGTTAAAGGATTTAGATATTGTAGTAATACACAAGTCTTTTGAAAAATTCCTAATAAATGGATCAAGCAGAAAATTTAATTCTTCAGGGAAAAAAATTATTACAGCATAATAACAATATTAACAATAATCCAGCATAACACATTTGTGAATATTCAAACAAGTCCTAAATAATTTAAGATTTAACTTTATATTAGTTTGAAAACAGTTCTATTTCCTTGAACTCATAACTGTCATTTTTTTCACTTAAGAATCAGTTATAAGTTTCTCCTACAAAGTTATCCTAAGATACTTTTGTATACAGTACTTAAAAGTATTTAAAGAAAGTATTTCTTTTTGCTAATATGAGCTCCCCTTTATGCAAGAATATCAAGTGATGCTTTATCAGATTATTTTTTTACATTTTAAAAACTGGTGTCTACAGTCATCTTCATAACCCCCATTAATGATTTAACATGACTGCTTTTCTAAGACCTGCTTACCAGACATGTATATGGTGTTCCGGGTCCTGAAGGACTATCCAGAGAGAAAGGGGCTTTAAAGACAATCCCAGGTAGCAGTAAATGTGTGTCATCACTCTTGCTGAAGATCACTCACACTGTGGAAAAGCTAACCACTATAAAGGACGATAGTCACTCACTGTGATGTGGTGCTCTGTGTCTGTTTTAGCATAAAAACTGGACCCCACTGAGCAGAGAGGCCCTGGATGCCTCCTTTGCATAAGGCCCTACACCATGTACCCACACATACCAGAGTATTCAAAGGCCAACAGCAGTCCCTAAGCCTAAGGTATCTGATGAGGAGGAGCTAACCAGGTAATTCACAACTACGGCATTAAACAACATGGGAAGACAGGGCTGATATGTGCATAATCTACACAGCAGGGACTTCTGGAAGGGATATGGATCCGGGATTGGAGGGAAAGCACCAGTCTGATCATATAGCAATTTTCTAAGCCTTGTTGGTGCAGCTGATAACTACCTAACAATAGATCAAGAAAAAAGATTAGAAAGATTGTTCAGGCATTAAAAGGAACAAAGTACTGCTATATGCTACAAGGCAGATGAAACACTGAAAACATTCCCTTTAAAATGGCTAATTTTATGTTATATGAATTTAAACTCAGTAACAAAAAAAATGTTTTAAAATATACCAAAAAATTATTAGAAAGAACTAGAAATAATCACAATTAACATCCCTGCAGCTCCTCTATCACAAACAGATGCTGGGGTCAGGGGGCAGAGTGGTGCCACACTGGTCTGGTCAAGATACCAATATTCTAGGGCTAGTTCAGAATTCAGGAGAGGCCATCAGGAGACAGGATTTTTTTTTTTTTTTTTAAACTTTATTTCCAAACTTCTCAAGGAGGTAGGAGACAGCATTTTAATGCTAATCATGAGTACAACTTTTACTTGGCCCATTCAGCTTCATTTTTTTGGTTCGTGGGATTCCCCACCCACCACTCCCCCACCACCAACAGCAGCTCAAAAGCTCACAGCTATCAGTGAAAATGGTTCTAAAAGCAGCAGCTACACAATTTTTCTGAGGTAAATTTCAGAGGAAATTTGCATGTAAATGTAAAATTTGAGAGAAAATGAGAATTGTATATAACAACTAGTTAAACTGCCTACATTAGGGGTGAAAGGAAGAATTTATGAGAGAAATCTCCTAAAATTTATTTAATGCAACATCAATACTGGTCTCACAAGGAACCATGTTACTTGTAAGAACAAAATATATTTTATTTCTTTTCATTTCCAACTTTTATTTTAAGTTCAGGGTACAGGCGCAGGATGCGCAGGTTTGTTACACAGGTAAACGTGTGCCATGTTGGTTTGCAGATCATCCCATCACCTAGGTATTAGGCCCAGCATCCGTTAGCTATTGTTCCTGACGTTCTCCATCCTCCCACCCCAAACCCTGCAACAGGTCCCAGTGTGTGTTTTTCCTGCCCATGTATCCATGTGGTCTCATCATTGAGCTCCCACTTACAAGTGAGAACGTGCAGTATGTGGTTTTCTGTTCCTGTGTTAGTTTGCTGAGGATAATGGCCTCCAGCTCCACCCATGTCCCTAGCAAAAGACACGATCTTGTTCCTTTTTATGAATGCATAGTATTCCACGGTATATATGTACCACATTTTTTTTATCCAGTCTCTCATTGATGGGCATTTAGGTTGATTCCATGTCTTCGCTATTGTGAATAGTGTTGTGACGAACATGTACATGCATGTATCTTTATAACAGAATGATTTATATTCCTTTGGGTATATACCCAGTAATGCGATTGCTGGGTCAAATGGTATTTCTGCCTCTAGGTCTCTGAGGAATTGCCACACTGTCTTCCACAATGGTTGAACTAATTTGGACTCCCACCAATAGTGTAAACACGTTCCTTTTTCTCCACAAACTTGCCAGCATGTTGTTTTTCTGACTTTTTAGTAATAGCCATTCTGACTGGTGTGAGATGGTATCTCATTGTGGTTTTGATTTGCATTTCTCTAATAATAAATGGTATTGAGCTTTCTTTCATATGTTTGTTGGCCACATGTATGCCTTCTTTTTGTAAGTGTCTGCTCATGTTCTTTGCCTACTTTTTAATGTTTTTTTTTTTTTTTTNTTTTTTTCTTGTAAATTTAAGTTCCTTGTAGATTCTGGATGCTAGGCCTTTGTCAGATGGACAGATTGCAAAAATTTTCTTCCATTCTGTAGGCCTCCGTGTCCGCTCTGATGACAGTTTCTTTGGTTTAATTGATCCAGTTCTCAATTTTTGCTTTTGTTGCAATTGCTTTTGGCATCTTCATCATGAAATCTTTGCCCATGCCTATGTCCTGAATGGTACTACCTAGATTTTCTTCTAGGGTTTTACAGTTTTGAGTTTTACATTTAAGTCTTTTATGCATCTTGTATTGGTTTTTGTATAGTGTGTAAGGAAGTGGTCCGGTTTCAATTTTCTGCATATGGCTACCAGTTCTCCCAGCACCATTTATTAAACAGGGAATTCTTTCCCCATTGTTTGTTTTTACCAGGTTTGTCGAAGATCAGACGGTTGCAGGTGTGGAGTCTTTATTTCTGGCTTCTCTATTCTATTGCATTGGTCTATGTGTCTGTTCTTGTACCAGTATCATCCTGATTTGGTTAAAGTAAGCTTGTAATATAAAGTTGAATAGCGAGATGCATCCAGCTTTGTTCTTTGTGCTTAGGATTGTCTTGGCTATACGAGCTCTTATTTGGTTCCATATGAATTTTAAGATAGTTTCTCTTCTAATTCTGTGAAGAATGTCAATGTCAGTTTAATGGAAATAGCATTTAATCTATAAATTTCTTTGGGCAGTATGGTCATTTTCATAATATTAATTCTTCCTATCCACGGACACAGACTGTTTTTCCATTTGTTTTTATCAGCTCTGACTTCTTTGAGCAGTGGTTTGTAGTGCTCCGTGAGGAAGTCCTTCACTTCCCTTTAGCTGTATTCCAAATCATGGCCATTGTGATTGGGAATTCACTCCTGATTTGGCTCTCTGCTTGCCTGATGTTGACGTATAGGAATGCTAGTAATATTTGCACACTGATTTTGTATCATGAGGCTTTGCTGAAGTTGTTTATCAGCTTAAGAAGCTTTTGGGTTGAGACAATAGGGTTTTCTACATATAGGATCATGTCATCTGCAAATAAAGATAGTTTGACTTCCTCTCTTCCTATGAGAATACCCTAATCCTAACCCCAACCCTATGTTCCTTTAGCTCAGTGAAGTTCATTATTATCCACATTCTGAGGTCTACTTCTGTCATTTCAGCCATCTCAGTCTCAGCCTAGTTCTGAGCCGTTGATGGAGAGGGGTTGTGGTCATCTGAAGGAAAAGGGGCACTCTGGCTTTTTGAGTTTTCAGCACTTTTGTGTTGACTCTTTCTCATCTTTGTGGGCCTACCTTTGATCTTTGAGGTTGTGGTCCTTTGGATGGGTTTTTTTGTTGTTGCTGTTTTCTATTTGGTTTTCTTTTAAAAGTCTGGTCACTCTTCTGTGGGACTGCTGCTAACCAGCTTTCTACAGATTGTCTTTGAGGTCTTGAGCTCTACCCTCCCCGCATGAGGAGCCTGCGGTCCAGGTAGAGAAATACAGGCCTTCCACTCCCACAGAGCTACCTCCTGCTGGCCCAGCTCCACCTCAGGCTGACATCCAACAGACACACCAACAGCTGCCACCTCACCATGGCTCACCGGGAACTGGCGCAGAGGTGGCTGGTCTCCACCACCCACAGCCCGACCCTGCACGCAGAGCATGCACACACCCCCCAACACCCAGGGGCCAGTCCACAGACATATTTTAAAGACAGGGGATACAGTGTGACTTCTGGATTAGTCTCTGTCTTGTTAAGTAGAAATTATGGTTTCAGGCAGTATTGGATCCAGATAACTAAATAATGCCATGAGGGTGCCCGCTTTTGCTCTTATCTCTGAGCTATGCTTTCCTCTGTGCTGGCTTCCTTCTCTGACAGGCTCCACCTTACCAGAATGTGGCAAAAGTCAACACAGTAGCTCACATTTACAACTCACCAGCTCATCAGCATCAGTATTACAATGCTAATTCCATTAAAGAACAGCAAGCAGGAACCTGATGCATATGGGAACTGTATCACTTCTGAGGGCCATCATAGGCAAATACTTGCACCTCTGGTTTTAAAAGTGGGGACAGCTGACCCGAGACAGGGCTTAGACTAACCTGAAGACTTGGATCCAAGGGTGGATGAACCAAGCCGGCGGGTGGTTCCCATTCCGACGTTTCTCCGAGAACTTGGTGGAGCCTTGGATGACGTAGAACTAGCAGAGGAAGGTCTGTTACCATCCACAGAATCTTCATCATCAAAATTTTTATCTAAACAGTAAGCAGGGAAACAAATTAAAAAATACTTTTTCACCCAATTATGAAACAACTAGTCTTTGAGACAGAGTGATTTTGCATACTCTTTGGGAATCTGAGGTGCCCGTCTAGGGTCTGGAAAGCCTTAGGTTAAGCCCAGAATGAAGCTACAAAGATCACACTTGCTTTCACACACCCAGAAAGCTTTCCCACTCAAATTTTGAAAAATAGAAGAAATATAAAGAAGACAACAGTCTCTCATAAAACCACCACCAAGAAATAGTTATTTTCACATTCTGGAACATTTCTGACCATGTATGTTTTGGTTTTTTTTTTTTTTTGGAGATACAGTCTTGCTGTCACTCAATCCTCCCACCTTGGCCTCCCAAAGTGCTGGGATTACATGCGTAAACCACTGAACTTGGTCACTTGGGTGTATTTGAAAATAACAGTGAGATGAGAGGCGTATGTATCATATTGGAATAGTGCCCACTTCAAACATGTAAATTTTTCCTCTGTAGTGAAATCTTTTTCATAACCACCATTTTAATAATTGTATGGTATTTTGTAATTGGAAAATGGTAGAGGTGAAACACTCTTATTGTTGGAATGTTTTTAATTCCTCAGCATTATAAATGCGGGATTGCAAACACCTTCCTACATTGTTTTTTGTTTGAATTTCCAATAGTTTTTAGGAATGAAAACCCTAGAAGGAACAATAGTGGGTCAAACAGTGTAAAAGTGCTTGATGTACAGAGACAAAATTATCATCAGAGAGGTCATATAAATGTACATTTCTCTTAGAAGTTCAAAGAACTACTCATCCTTCCACATCCTTGCCAACATTTATTTAATATCACCATTTTTAAACTTTAATCAGTCTGACAGGTGAGAAAAAGACTTCATCTTCTATGCTGTTATTTCTTTTTTAGTGAAGATGAACATTTTGTCATAAGCTCATTAACTTTAAAATTTTCTAAACTGCAGTGGATCTAATCAGTACCCTTCAAGTTGCATTGAAAATTTTTAAAAGACACAGCTCTAATCCTGCCACTTTGGGAGGTCAAAATGGGAGGACTGCTTGAGGTCAGGAGTTCAAGACCAGCCTGGGCAATATAGCAGGGTCCTGTCTCTTAAAAAAAAAAAAAAAAAAAAAAAAAATTGTCAGATATGGTGGTATGTGCCTGTAGTCACAGATACTCAGAAGGCTGAGGCAGAGCCTCACTGGAGCCCAGGAGCTTGAAGCTGCAATGAGCCAGGGGCATGCTGCTACATTCCAGCCTCAGTGACAGAGCAAGACCCTGTCTCAAGAAAAAAGAAACATCTTTGGATTCTTAAAAATCAACATATTTATAACAACACTTTAATGATGTAAAATTAAAGTTTATGTATCAAGTACAACAGTGAGTCATTCAGGAGGCTAAATAAAGAACTTAAGAGTAATTTAAATAAAACAAGCAAACAAACAAAAAAATCTATAGCTGGCAATTTTCATGATTTCTGAGAGGCATTAGTTCTTTACCAGTAATTTGGAAATAAATCATTGCTATCCCAAAAACAGATACAAAGGGAATCCTGTTTTCCTTGATCTAGTTGCTTCTTAAACTAAATTATCAACAGCCAAGTGTGTCTACACAGGACCCCAATGCTCCCTAAGACTCAGCAACAATGCACACTCCAAATTACATGGCTCAGTTTATTCAACAGAGGGTAGGGGGAGGAGGAAAGAAAGACATCTTCACAAATCCATATCCTTATGCAAATTAGCGGCTTTCCCTTTAAATCCGCCAGATTATCTTGTTATGCCATGCTGTTTCAAGATGGTTCTTACATTCCACGCAACCATTTTTCACTGATTCAGATGCACAGTGTTCTTAATTAGCATAGACTTCAGATGGATTCAGAAGGTGGTTCATAAGGCTTTCCCAAAAGTAAAATTTAAGTCTAATGTAAAGGATAAGAACAACCCAAAGGAGAAGTCACCCACTAAGTACTGCCAGCATTAGTAGTGACAAGGACAGATCTGACTCAGCCTATCTGTCCTCTGGGGAGCTCCAAGAACATCTGAACTGCTGTCATTATTCTACTACCTTAAGCCATAATCATTATTCTGCTGCGTGGGAACAGTTCCGGTCTGTGGGAAAGGTAAAAAATAAACAGGAAACATGAAGACACCATGCTTCACTCAAAAATTCATGTAAATTATGTTTAGTTCAGTCTTCTAACATATGAAGGCATGTCATTTAGAACAGTATTCAGTTGCCAAGAATTATTTTCAATGAATCAATTTCGATGGAATTCCTGAAATTTTTGCTTGCATCAGTGATGACCAGGCATGGACCAGACTTAACCTCTTACAATAACTAGCTAGAAAACCTGACAGAATATATAAAAGAACTACTTGCAGACACCAGACAATAGGCAGTGCAGAACCTGGCTGTTTAGCTAATTTACATAAGGATATGGGTTTGTTTCTCCCTGAAAGGAAAAAATACAAACAAGATAAGCTGATGACAATCACCCCAACTTTCTGCCTGGAGGTGTTAATTTCCAGGTCACCAAGTACAGGGAAGGGTGACTCAAACTTAGCCCTGCAGATTAAACACTGCAGGCAATAAAGAACAGAGTTCAGAGAGGACGGGTGCTAGAAATTATGGGACGGAGCTTAGCAAAAAGGAAGCTACACAGAAAGATGGCTACAGAAATGTGCTAAGTTCTAGGCCTCACATGTGTGAGAGAACTTCCACAAAGCAAGGCAAAAAACAACCAAGAAGGTGTGAAATGAACAATTCTTAGAGTTTACACAAGTAGGAAAGCTCCAACCAGCCAAAGTGGAATGTTCTTGGTGACCCACCCAAGGCATTCAATGGAGACCCCAGAGAGGTCAGATCTTAGTGAGATTAAAATATGTCTAGAGTGAAAATTAAACTAAATTTGCCCTATCAGAGGTTAAAGGCAGGCCTCCAGGGCATCAGACAGACCTTCAAGTAACTTAACTGTTTTGCCAGAACAAAGTATGATATTCTTAAAATATAACAAGATACAGACACTTAACAACATAACATTCACAATACACACCTAATAAAAAATTCCTTCATTACGTACAGAGAAGCCTTTTAAAAATTTTTCTAAACATAAGAGGGAGGAAAATGTGGCCCATTATCAGAAGGGGCAAAAAAAAAAAAAAATCAGAAAACAGTAAACTTCTGAGAAATGACAGAAGAATATTACAACTTCTACTATAATTCTGTTCAATATTAAAATACATAGACAATCGTAAGAAAAAAAAGGAAGATTTTTTTAAAGAACCCAATGGAACTTACAGATTTAAAGGAAAATATAACATCTGAAATGAAAATTTCATTAATTGAGATTAAATGCAGACTAGACATTGCAGAAGTAAAGATAAAAATCAGGGAACTTAAAAATATAGCAATAGAACTTATCCAAAATAAGCACAGAAACAAAATAGGCTCAATAAATAAATAAAAGGAATAGAGTCTCAGAGACATGAAGGATAATATCAAGCAGTTCAACACACAAAACACTGCAGGCCCATGGGACGAGGGGAAGAAGAGGAAGGACAGAAAAAGATTAAGAAATGATGGCCAAAACATTTCCAAATTTGATAGAAACTATAAACCTACAGATCCAAGAAGCTGCACGCCCTAAACAAGACACACACATAGAAAAGCACACCATAATCAAACTGCTTAAAGCCAGACAAGGGCAGCCAGAGGAAGAGACACAGTACACACAGCAACAAACACAAAAGTAGCAGCAGCCTTCATCAGAAACCCTGCAAGTCACAACACAACGGAAATGACAGCTTGAAAACGGTATTAACCTAGAAGTAACCTAGAACTCTATATCCAGTGAAAACATGTTTTAAGAATAAAGGCAAAAGAAAAACGTATTCAAACAAAAATTGTCATCAGCAGAGCTGCACTTCAAGAAATGTAACAGGAAGATCTTCAGGCAAAAGGCAAATGATACCAGTTGGAAACATGGATTTACATAAAGAAATAAACAGCAGTAGATAGAGTAAATATTGGAGAAATATAAGACTTTCTCCTTGTATTTTATTATTCATTCTCCTGTTTTATTTCTTTCTCATTATCATTTCTATAAAAGATGCCTGATTTTAAAGCAAAATATATTTAGCTTTCATTCTTTTTATATTCTCATGTAATGGGCCAATGGCCTGGAGGAGGAACCATAATTAGGATATATGTTGCTGTACTTGATGACACACACAAAACTATATGGGAAACAAGGCACAGGGAGGGCATGAAGAAAATGGAAGTGGTTCCATTTCCGTCCTCAAAGAGCATATATTTTTCAAAGTTACTAATAACTTGTCCAAATTGCCTGAATATGTCACACAATAATGTATCACTTATCAAACCACGCTGAGAAGGCATGCCCTTCATCACCAGCACCTGTATGAAATGCCGCCCAAAGGAGGAAAAGAAGGAAAGGAGGAAAGGCTGTACTGAGGCAGCCAGCGCAGGCCTTTTTACACTGAACTTTAGGAGTCCTACTTGTCTTCTTACTTACTCTTTGGAAGCAAATCTAACAAGCTTACTTATCTGATTTCCTAAGCAGATTAGAAGCAACTGATTATAGGGATAGTAAGAAGGAGGACACAAGAATTAAGCAAAGTGACGTTAGTAAGTGAGCTGAAGGCCTGATAGCCGAATAGAAACTGCAACAAGCAAACACATGCACAGAAAAACCCCTAAACCCAAAATGCTTAGAATACGGTGACAGTACAGGGGTCAGATCACATCTATACAACAACAGCACAATGACCCCACGCAACAACTTAAGATTCAATTTTTCAATGATCCGTGCACTATTAAGAAAGTAATTCACATTTCCCACCTTGACTGGAAATTCAGGAAAACACAGGACAAAAAGTATATTTATTTTCTTGATTAACAACTGGACACAATGCTTTGAACTGAAACACCTGCAAAGGTTTTTGGAGGATAAAAACCAACTGAGCCAATTATTTGAAAACTTAATATACTGTTTAAAAATAAGTTTAGCGGCCGGGCGCAGCAGCTCACACCTGTAATCCCAGCACTTTGGGAGGCCGAGGTGGATGGACCATGAGGTTAGGAGTTCAAGACCAGACTGACCAACATGGTGAAACCCTGTCTCTACTAAAAATACAAAAATTCGCTGGGCATGGTGGCATGCACCTGGAATGCCAGCTACTTGGGAGGCTGAGGCAGGGGAATCACTTGAACCCGGCAGGCAGAGATTGCAGTGAGCTGAGATCGCGCCACTGCACTCCAGCCTGGGAGACACAGTGAGACTCCATCTCAAAATAAAATAAGTTTAGTCTATGTTTCCTAGCTTTTTGGACATCAGAAATTAAGATTAAATTTAAAAGGAAGCTAGGTCATCAGAAAGGTACCTAGTTTCAGTTAATGGTGAAATTCTGTTATGTAGAATGAGCCATTCTTTTAATGGGCAAATAAGCTATATCTGCAACTGAACCATGGTTACAGTCCAGGACAAAGAGTCTCACATCCCAGGTTCTGGCATTACAGTGTTTCTCAGCTAAATGAATCCATACTGAACTCTACTAGCCATTTAGATTCCCATTTTCCTTAGGCTTTTCTGCTAAGAAGACATCTGGTAGTATCTAACCTCTTTTTCTAGAGCTTTGACTAAGGCAGAAATGTGTGAAAATCAGTATTTTTAACTATGCAGGCTTGTGCCATTATATCACTTTTAACATTTTCACACAATACAACAGCATATGTTACACATAAAATCATCTTAAGGGGAAGTTCTCCCTAAGCCCAAAGAAATAATTAATTGTATCTTCAGCCACCACTGCAAAAACTGCCATGCGAGGGCCACTTCTGTCATCTGCCAGTCTCAGGTAGAAATCCGAAGTAAGCAGATCAGAGCCTTCAGTTCCCAGCAAGCATCACCTCCTTTGATCCTTTAAAAATCACCTGAGCTCCATTCCACCTTTTACAGCATCAGGATAAACCACTTAAAAATGACTCATGAAATTTCTACAGAGTGATACTATAATTTTCATCCAACCCTGAATCACCCCACCCTTGGCAATCCAAGTAAGCAGACATAGTAAAGGGAAAAACAGCAGCAAAACAGCATGCCACAAAGAGCTATTAAAACAAAAGAGATATTTTTTTTAACACAGCACAGAGAAAATCCTTGGAAAAATAAAAATTAAAAAGCCAGATTACAAACACATTCATCCATGGCCTTAAAAGCAAAAAAAAAAAAAAAAAAAAAAAAAAAAAAAAAAAAAAAAAAAAAAAAAAAAAAAAAAAAGCAAACCAGACTTCCAAAAGCTCAACAGGTCTACCACTGAGGTTCAGATGCTGGAGAGAGCTGGCGGATAGCCAGGACCAGCACTAGGACGTCAGAACCAGTCCCTTTAGCAGCCTCCACTGAAGACCCTAAGAAAGCCCCAGCAGAGCCCAGCTGCCCCCAAACTGAACTTTAACCAGGCTGCATGGGGGAAGACAGATCAGAAGGAATATACCACTGTGGCTACAGGTTTGGCTATGGGGGTGGCAGAGATATCAGTCTAAAGACAAACATGAATTCAAGTCTGGTGTCTAGAACTTGGAATTAGAAGCTTTGGGCCATACTGTTCGCTTAGAAATTTTAAACATTCATCTATGAGGACCAACAAAACATCACAGAAACCAAGAAATACCTGCTCACTGCCCATTGCCAGGAAAGCCAGAACCTAAACAACAAAGCTTTTCCTTCGCTTCTCCTGAGGCAGGCTTTGACAGAAAACCCCAACGGAGAGAAAATGCCTCATTTTCTAAAGAAAAGACAACTAGCTCTCTGCTTCACCGCAGTAGGGTCACTTTGAAGAAGCTGATATCCTGACAGACTTTCAGATTCACCCACTCCCTGCTAATTGAGATTCTCCTTCAAGGGAGTAAGAAATGTGGCAGCCTACTAACTAGACTATAATTAGCACTCTCAGGAGGAAGCTGCACAGAGACAGGATAATGAGCCCAAAGGCTGGCTGCTTTTCATAAATATCCCAAACTGTCTTTCTTCTTTAACTTGCACAGCTCCAAGCCTTTTGCAAAGGATGTTTCTGCTATCTGCAATTCTTGTCCTGTCTGCCAGACACATCCCTATACATTCTTGAAAACACTAGTCTACTGCTAGCCTGAGATCCTGACTGGCTCTGAACATGCGTGTACCATTTACTCCATCGCCCCCTGAAATTAGCTGGCTGCAGCGCTGTTCCATCTCTCTGTCTCTGGAGTAGGGACCACTTTGTATCTAGAACAGAGTCTGGGCCAACACCCAGTAGGCATTCAAAAAAATTTAATTCTGGTAGTCCTTATAAAGAAAGGCAAAATTTGTGAATGGATAGAAATCTTTTCTCACATATCTTTTTTAGAAGCTTTTGTTCCTTCTTTTAACATGCATATGGTTTAATTAGATAATAAATTCAAAGGAGGCTATGAAAATATATGAGGACAAAGCAACAAAGGCAATTAGAACCTCAAATATTTTTAAGCTTCCTAATTTTTCTGCTAGAAATGTATAGCCTTCTTTCCCAATAAAACATATGCCTATTTTAAAATTAAAAGCCATAGTTCCACTATAAGCAATCAGCTCCCCAAATTAAACTAATATTTGATATATGCATTTGATAAATGCATTTCTAGACTTTAATGCATTCACAAACATGAATTCTATACAGACATGTATAAAAACTTTTTTGCACACCACCAATACTTACTGTTTTTCTATATCAATATTAATCTGGTCAATTTTAAAGACTACTTATTGTTACACTGTGGGCATATACTGTATTTAATCAACCATCTATTTATTGATAGTTGAATTGTTTTCAATTTTTCACCCTCATAATACCACTGCAGTCAATATGTTTAAAAGTAGCAAGAAAAGTAACAACTAATAGATTCACAGCACATAATTGTATGCCAGGTCCTAGGTTTGGTTTTGCATAGTCACATTAAATCCTCCTGATAACCCTGAGGGAAGGATTATAATCACTTTGGTCTTAAAAATGAAAAAACTTAAGGCATCCAGATATAATATGCCCAAGGTTACACAGCTAATAAGAAGGTGGAGGAAGCCAGGACTCAAACCCAGGCCTGTTTGACTCAACATCTTATGCTCTAAGTCATGACAGTAAACAACCGTCTGCCAAAAAAAGGCAATTCCCATGAGCTGGTGCTTAGTAGGTGCTGGGCACTGTGCTAAGTACATTCTGCACATTGTGTTAATTCTTACTGCATATGTTTGCTTACTTAAAATTATTTACTTAATTTCTTAAGCACGGTATCTTCAATATCTCTTATGAACATAGACATTAAAAATCCTCAAAAAAGTACTAGCAAACCAAATTCAGCAACGTATAAAAAGACTTAACATCATGGCCATGTGTGACTTAACCCAGGAATGTAATGTTTGTTTAATATACATGATAGTTGGTTCTGTATATCACGGAGGAAAAAAAAAAAAGGAAAAAATATATATATACGATAGTTATCATATTAATAGACAAAAAACAACATATTCTCTAAACAGTAAAATGTTTTCATGCTAAAAACACAACAAGCAGGGATTAGAAGGAAACTCCCTCAACCTGATAAAGACTATCTACAGGCTGGGCGCACTGGCTCATGCCTGTAATCCCAGCACTTTGGGAGGTCGAGGTGGACGGATTGCCTAAGGTCAAGAGTTCGAGACCAACCTGACCAATGTGGTGAGACACTGTTTCTACTAAAAATACAAAAATTAGCCCAGCATAGTGGTGCACACCTGCAATCCCAGCTACTCGGGAGGCTGAGGCAGGAGGATCGCTTGAATCCGGGAGCCAGAGGTTGCAGTGAGCCAATATTGTGCCACTGCATTCCAGGCTGGGCAATGGAGCCAGACTCTGACTCAAAAAAAAAAAAAAAAAAAAAAAAAAAAAGACCTTCTACAAAAACATACACACACACACACCATCAACAACATGGCGAAAGACTGAATGCTTTCCCCTTAAGACCAAAACAAGGGAAAATGTTCACTCTCGCTACTTCTATTCAACATTGTGATAGAAGTTCTAGCCAGGGCAATCTGACCAGAAAAAGAAATTAAAAACATACAGACTGGATTGGAAGAACTAAAACTATCTCAATTTAAAGATGACTTGATTTGGTCTGCAGAAAACGCTAAAGCATGCATGTGAAAAAATCAGAACCAATAAACAAGTTCAGTGAGGTTGTAAGATATAAAACCAGTATTAAAAAATCCATCATATATTCTATATATAAAATTACAAAAACAATTTCAGTAACAGTAGCATCAAGAAAAATGCATACCAACTGTAACAAAAGGAAACTACATAACACTGTTAAGATAAAGACAAACCTAATAGAAAGATATTCTATGTTCATACACCAGAAAAATTTTTGCTCATTATCCAAACTATATTCCTTGCCCATCTGTTCCCTCTTAATTTTAACCAAAGTTGGATACATAGAAAGGTATAAAAGTGCAAAACACACTGTCTGAATTGAATGGATGGGTAAAGACTTTTTCTTCCAAGTTTCTACCTTCCTTTCTTCATCAAAGTATGGGGATTGGGTACATGTATCACCCCCAATCCAGTCAATATGGACCAGTACTATATAAGACAGGTTCTACCGCTCTGTGAAAAACAATCCTTCAATATCCATATTCTGAAACAAAAATTACTCTCCGTTTATGAAATTAAGGAAGACTTTTTTTTGTTAGAACACAAGGCATATAAAAATTTCCAACTTGGCTGGAAATGTTGGCATTTTTCACAATGCAAAAGTGGAAATGGCATAATGGAAGCTTTGAGAGTGATAGCAGAGTGCTACTTCTGCCCTTTGGCACCAGTAATCCATCCTCTACCACAGAAGTGAGCCTGGAACACAATCAAGCTGCCAGTTAGGGATCACGCTCCATTCCTTCCACCCAAAAGCTTGCTGCCAAAAAGCTGGGCTGGCATTTTAAGACTATCTCCACAGTGACACCATTGGTACAGATAACATGAGAAGAGAGAACTGAAGCACAGGCAGGTGACAACTCAAAAATTCATTTCAGCTTTACTAGTCTTTCACAAAGGGAGCTAAAAAGGGACAAAACCAGGGGAAGACAGGCAAGGAAAACACCATCAGAAACTGGAGAGGGAAATGAACTGTGAAACTTCCTCAGATACCTGCTCCTTAAGGCACTGTAAGAGCTCAAAGTTCACACTGGATAAGAAGCTGCTGAGTGCCTTCTGCAGGTGCAGATCAAGGCACACAATTCCTGTTTGGGTCTCAGGTGGAAAATGCCCTGGCTGCTACTGTATAATTTATAACCAGGCTCCAGAGAGATGCAGGGATACTCACAACAGAGGAGCCCAGGGATGATTCTGTGCCGTAAGCCTGTCCTGGGGCCGAGCGGTAATGTCGCAGGCCTGCACTTTTCAACAAGACCAACCTCACACGAGGTATAAAAAGAAAATTTAAAAGGTAGGCTTATGTTTCCCTGTCTGAGAAAAGGATGATCCTGTCTACCTATGAAATATGCTTCTTCTACTGACAGCCCAGGGCAGTTCTTGGGTAACCACCCTCCCCCACTCTCAGAATGATTACACCTTTGCCTCAGTGGATCCGGCCACAGCATCAGGGCTCTCCCAACCCATCACAATTATTAAGTCTAGAATCTCTCTTCCGGTGGACTTAAAGCTGTGCAGGTACAAACCTAGAGCTGTCAGAGTCAACAAATGGCAGTGCCCACCCTAGAGAGAGGGAAAGCAGAAGAAAGCAAAGCAAGAGGCAGTCACAGCAGAGGTCTAATGGCTGGCATGCATCCCCAGGAGGACAGCAAGATCCACATACCCAGACTTCTCAGTTCCACAAGCCAATTCACTACCCTTCTTCCTTACACCACTTGAAATGAGGCCTGTGTTGCTGGCAACCCAAAACATCCCTGTGCTATATCATGCAGATTAGAGGCAGTGCATCAAAGACAGAAAAACTGTAAGTACTGGACAAACGACAGCTATTTTATACCCTAATTATTTGTGCTATGCTTCGTGTGTAAAAAACCAGCTCTTCGAAAATATTTCAATGGAAGTGAGCCATTGGGAACACAATTTCCTTTAAAAATGCACTTAAAAGACCATTCAACAAATTCAAGTTAGGTAGCCAACAGAAATGTATGGACATTCCTGAGAAATGGAAGAAGGCATGGTTAAAACCACTTCTCTAGAACTGATTCCAAAGGGAAAGTATCCATTTCCCCCTTGTTAAGCGTCCTTACAAGGTCTCAATGACCCTCAATTTTCTCAGGGTCACCAGAAAGAAAATAATTTGTCGTTGTAGGCAAAAGAAAAAAGCTCAATTAGGAACATGCTTCTATCAAGTGGCATCAATGTTTTAAACTCTCTCCAAACCCTTCATGACCTCCCTGTAAATCGGAAGTTCAAGTCCAGAGCACAGGTTCACCTTACAGGTGATTTGGTCTCAAATGAATCATTTTGTTACTTCTGTAATAAAACTGGACTCCCAGAGCACCTGCTTTGCCCTAGCCTCTACTACTGGGAGGCTACTAGAGAGGACACCGCTTCTGAATACCAATAGGTCACCATGTGCATCTTCCTTCATCTCTCCAGCATTTCTCTGGCAAGCACACTTCTGACCCGAGTACTTTGCTAGCAGCCGGGATGCAGAAAGGGAAGTCATGGTTCTCACTCTGGAGTGTACAGTCCAACATGGGAACACATACAATCATCAGCATGTATGATTCAGTGTGAGGTTTTCTGAACAGCACACACACAATATGACATATGAATCCAAAATAGGGCCAAATTTAGAAAGGATCCACTGGGTCCCTAACCAACCCTCAGATATAACTCGTACTACTTGGGTTCACACAACATGAACTGAGGGTGTGAGAGGCTTTAAATGTGTGCACATCCTACTTAACTCAGGAACACCCTGGGCTACCACGCTCAGTGAATATACAGCAAGAGAGAACAAATTCCAAAGACTCTTCCTGAACAGATGTAGCCGGGGCAAGAAATTCCTGATGGGACAATGAACAAACTAGCCAGCTTCCCTCTGCACCTGGACAGGCCCAGGAACCCCGCTGCTGTGGGACTGTTCCCATCCTGGACACTAAGGAACAGAGGATCAAAGTCAAAGTCCCCAAGTCATGTCCAGGAGTTAGGGTTCTTGAAGTTACAATCTCTTGGCCAATCTGGAGGCCCAGTTTAAATTATCCCTGTTAATACTTTGCTTTCCTCAGAAAAAAGAACTTATAGCAACATACCACAAGTCATGTATTTAAGATCAGTCTTGAAGAAGAGTGTCTCCGAACATACCTTAGAAAGACTATAAACTTACCCTTAGAGCCAAAAAGCAAAGGAGTGGAACACAAAGAGACTGGTACTTTAATATCCACGGTACCAAAGTTCCCTAGGGGGTGAATTAAAGAAGAGGGGAATAAACTATCCTTCCTGCTGGAATAGTCAGTCCCTGACACAAAACCCTCTAAGCACCTGAACTGAGCCCAGAATAACATCTCCTGGAGTAACAGTCACACTGAAACATCCACAGGAACTCAATTCTCCATTCCTCAACACTCACAAGAACTCTTAGAATGAAAGCCTGGCTTCATGTGTTGTTAAGGACTATCATTCCCAGACATATGTGTATTAGTGCCTCAAACTCTGCCAAGGACCGAACAGACCCAGGGTAAGATGAAAACAGGCAGAGCCTTACCCAAGAGAGCTTCTTCTGCTTCTCCCACCTGCTAGGTTCGCAGAGCTGGGACCATCCTCTAGTCCCCTCCATTAGCCACCTAACTCAGAGTTCATTCAGCCAGAGCAAGAGAGAGAGGTGAGAGGGGCTGAAATATGTGGTCAGCTGTAGGAATCTTTCTCTTTTAGATACCAAAGCTCTCCTGGGCAGAAGGGTGACCTCATCCATCTGGGCATCCTGCTTTAGCCACCGCTTTTTCCCCTCCCCACTTTGCACAGGGCCTGGTAGAAAGCTAGTTTATGAATCACCTCACTATTGACTTTTGTACTCTCTGGCCACGAATTTGTAGCTGCTTTCAAGCTTCTCTCTGTGGAAAAATGATGACTATAAACATCTACAGTAGCTCAATAAAGCTCAGGATAGCACAAAAGGAATTAACCATTGTAGCAAAGGAAAAAATTAGTTCTTATTTTAGGAATCTGAAGCAAACATCTCAGAAAGAGTGAGTGTGTGTGTATGTATATGTGTGTGTGTTTGTATGTGTACATGTATGTTTATATATACACAAGAATTTGGGTTTATTTTCTCCAATCAATATTAATATGTCTGTTTCTTTGGTTCATATTCATTCAACTCTGAAATTCCAGTCCTACAATTTGAAAAGTTAAAGTCATATTATAGTTGATGGTTTTCAATTATTTTAATAAGACCTTTGGATAGCCACAGCACATGTATGCTTAAAACAATAGCTATCTAGAGTTCCCATTGCTGTATTTACATAATTATAAACAGTTAATATCAACCAAAAATAACTTGTTTAAAAATTTCAAAATGGTTAGCTTTCTAAAATTCTTTTAATTACACTTGGGTACTATTACAAACCTAAATGCAAATAGCACTCAGCTTCCCTGCTATTATTTGTCTAGAGAATTACGCAGACATTCTGATGAGTGGCCAGGGACACAGGTCACACAACTGCAGGCTAAAAAAAGGAAGAAAGTAAAGCTTAGGAGGAATCAACATCATGAGAGGTTTCAAGCAAGTGTATTTTAGGAGGAGGAAGTGCCGTTAAGTACAGTTATTCTACAAAAGTACAGGATATCCTTAAAGACATTTTTGTAAATTATAGATATATTACTATAAGTACTTATTTGACAACTGGCGTCACACTTTGGACATATGCTCATTTTCTGGCCCAAATAGGTCAAGTGAGCGTGCCACATACCACATCTCCACCATCTCGGCCCACTACGGAGGCCTGCTCACCATTACCTCCAGCTTCCCTCTGTATTCCCCAGCTCCCAAGCCAACTGCCCACATAATAATCACATTGCCCAATTTATGCCAAAGACAACCACTGTGTGAGAAATTTCACACCCAATTTATATGCACCAACATTCCACACTCCCCTTTGTCCTGCATACCAAAAAGTCAGCCTTGCTGGGCACAAACACCAACACGCAGGGAACTTTTGAGCACAAACAGAGGGAGCCAGGGCTTTGGGCCCCATCACAGGCCTTCCATCCAGCTCACAAATATGGTGTGACCACGGAGGCCAGGATTCTCTTCCAGTTGACTATGGACCCCTTCGCGGCAGTGGGAGGAAACAAGGGAAAGATACAAGAGAACATGGCGGGGAAGAGGTAGGAGAAAGGGGAAAGGAAAGGAACAAACGGAGAATGAAGAAGGGAACAGATTCTCTTTCTTAAGCTCTGAGTTCATAAGTAAAGCATTAATTTACTTAAAGAAATAACAGCCAAGATAATTTATAGAAGGAGGAGCAGGCTAGTTGCCACCTGAGTTAGATAACTATCTCCTTCTTTTGTTTATTCATTGAGGATGAGGATCTACGGCATTTCAAGCACTTTACTAGTTCCTGGGAATACAGTATGAACAAAACATTCATGCTAACTGCCCAAAGGGACTTTCCAGCACAAAGGGGTACAATATTTGTAAAGACATATCTGTGATAAAAGCCATGAAGGAAAAGAACAGTGTTCTGTAACAAAGCGAGGAGAAAGGTAGACGGTGGTGAGAGGCATTTTAGACATAGTGGCTCAGAGAAGGCCAAACCACACCACGCCGTAGGGCTTTCACTAAAGGCATAACCTCATCTACGTGGGAGAGGATTACTCAGGCATCTCTGTCATGGACATGGAATTCAAGAGTAGGAGGCAGAGACAGGTAGAAGGAAGCTTCAATTTGCCTTGAATAATGAAGCAAAAGAATGCTTTTGACTAAGCAGCAGGGCAAGGTTCACTCACTGTTTTGGCAGAAAAAGGGGCCCTACCCTACAAATGGCTACTCTCTCTCTTTGGAAAAGGGTTTACCCTGTGGGTCTAGCCTCACGGCCACCAGCACATGCACACAGGTTATCACAGCCTGACCTAATTGCAGATATCTGAATACAGTAAGCCAAGCTCAAACACCCTTTTCTTTTCTGTACAAAGAAACCCAAGTAAAGACTCCAAAAATTGTTTTAAGATAGAAAGGAGGGCCTCCAATTGTGTGTGTTTTTCCTTCAAATTTTGTATTTTAAAAATCAAATGTAGCCAGGTACAGTGGCTTACATCTGTAATCTCAGCACTCTGGGAGGCCAAGGCAAGGGGATCACTTGAGGTCAGGACTTCGAGACCAGCCAGGCCAACATGGTAAAACCCCATCTCTGCTAAAAATAAATAAATAAATAAATAATAATAAAAAAAAAAATAGAGCATGGTGGCAGGCACCTGTAATCCCAGCTACTCAGGAGGATAAGACAGGAGAATTGCTTGAACCAGGAGACAGAAGTTGCAATGAGGCAGAGGGTGCAGTAAGCTGAAATCACACCACTATATTCCAGCCTGGGTGACAGAGCAAAATGTCATCACAAAAAAAAAAAATCAAATGTATACACCTATTCAGCCTTGACCTTGGTGTAAGAATCCATGAAGTCCATCCTAACTATGTCCTAAGAACATTTGATCTGGCCTGCTCAATCAATTATCTGAATTCTAAAGGTCAGTGAGTCTGTTTTCACTGACTGGGCATCCATGGCAAAGAAGACATAGGGTTGCGGTATAGTCATACGGAGTACAGTCAGGTTACAAGGCTAGCTTAGCTCCTGTCTTGGTAGAGCCTTTGTGTGCATGTCCATCGTGAGGCGTGGGCCTGTGAAAGCCTCCTTCATGCTGAATAAATGTTTCAGCATATCCAGCAGACAAGATAAAATCAATTAGATAATGTGTAATTTCACTGAGATTCACCAAAAGGAAAATGAAACAATAATTGGAGTTCAATTTTCTCCATATGGCCCTAACCTTGTGAGACCACACATGTAATGGTGAAAAGTACATAGATTTCAAAAAGCTCTCCAGACTTAAAAAATTCTGGCAATATTTCTGGTATAGACAAGTTACTGAACTTCTGTGAGCCTGCTTCACCTACAGAATAAGGACCATTTCACTTTTTTTTTTTTTTTTTGAGACAGGGTCTCACGCTATTGCTCAGGCTGGAGCATGGCAGCACAATTATGGCTTACTGCAGCCGAGACCTCCACAGGCTCAGGTGATCCTCCCACTTCAACCTCCCAAGCGGCAGGGACCGCAGTCATGCGCCACCACACCCGACTAATTTTTTGTATTTTTAGCAGCGATGGGGTTTTGCATGTTGCCCATGCTATTTTCTTTTGTTCTTTAAAGAGACAGAGTCTTGCCCTGTTGCAGCCACTGGAGTGCGGTGGTTACTCACGGGAGTCATCACGGTGTACCACAGTCTTCAGTCCTAAGCTCAAGCAATCCCACTGCCTCAGCCTCTAAAGTAGAGAGCAGCTGGGACTATAGGCATGTATGTGCCACCATACCCAGCTTACATACCCTTTGTGTATGCCAAAGATGTTTGTAAATGCCCACCCTGTGTCTGGCACTGGGCCAGCTGCTGGCAATTCAGAGGTGAACACAGCAGCTCCCATCCTTATTCTCACAAAGCTGATCGTAAGCCAGCATAAGGAGCCTTAGGAAAGCGAATTCCTAAAGGCCATAGAAGTCCAGGCAAGGCATCTCTGAGGAAGCCGTTGCACCATGACCTGAAAACCAGGCAGGCGTGAGGCTGAGGAAAGTAAAGTGAAGTGCATTCTCAGTGAGAGTGATGTATGCAAACCTGGGGCAAGAAAGGGACAAGGAAGGAATGGCAAAGGCACAAAGGCAGTGAACAAGAATGGGTGACTATAATTACAATAATGATAACCACAAACTTCTTCCTGGTAATAGGTTAGAGAAGAGGAGGGCATTGAAATCATCATTTATCCCTCGAAAAAAGTACTGAAAAGGTACAGGCCTTTAAGTGAGCATATTCTGACTTGTATTTTTACTATTTCATGGGAAAGTGGAAAGTCCGAAGCAACGCTGAGGGATGTGAATTAAGTTTGCATACTGATGACCGAAAACTGAGACTTCCAGAAGTCAACAACTAACATTTCATCACCTTAGATAATCTCTCGGTGTCACATTACATAAGAGTCGCCATATATCCTTTCGTTGATTAAATGTTCATTTCTCCTTTTGATCACAGTACTTACTTTACCTTTCAATTTGCCCTGAAAGCTATAAATGTCAGAACCCAAATCCCACAGATATCAGATCTACACCCTGCACTCTTTTGGAAATGTCATTTTAATTATCACTGTAGCAATCTTGACCCAATTCTTTTTGACAACCACTACATGGGCACAAAAGTAAGTCAGGTGGAAAAACTCAGATCCAAATTTGGAAAAGGTTTCCAACCAGAATGTTCTCTTGTACTTTAAAGTAATTACACTAAGAGCTATTTGCCATTTGTGCAAATTATCCTGCAAGTCATCCATCTCTGCTTTAACGATCTCATTCTCAAGAACCCTCTTTAGCTAGAGAGGCAAATAACCATACTGCTACACTACAAAAAAAGACAAAGAGAAATAAGATGACCATTTAAAATAAATATCCATGTTCCAATCACGCTTAATCCTCTAACAGCAAAATCATCTCTCCTCCAAGATACAAACCCACTTGAATCTAACTCATGTACAAAGAAAATTCTATGTCCAAGTGTCCAGAAGTATAATCACCTATAACCATCCTACCCTCAAAACCTGCTCTCCCTCCAGGTTTCCCACTCTGGTTGGTTGCTACCACCATTTGTCCAGGCCAAAATATGGAATTGCTGTTAACTCTTCTCCTCCCCTACCATCTCCCACCAGGTCTTCCCCCACCCACTGACCTATACAAGCATTGTGTGTGGTCAGCGCTGCTTAGAACCACCAGCCACTTCCATTCCCTTTCCAGTCCCACTAAGGCCAACCTAATTCAGGTCTTCCTCATCCCTCAAATAGAGCAGTATTACCAAATAGTATTCTTACGGGTTTCCATGTCTTTAATCTTTGCAAGTTTTGTTTTTTTAATGACATGTTTTAAATACACAAAACTTTCAAAAAGATTTTCTTAAAGCACATAACCCAACACGCAGATCAACTGTTATTTTTAACTACTGTTCCTAGTGTATTCAGCATTCCTTAGTTTTTCCCTCATGTCCTTTATCTGCTCCAGGATTCCATTCAGGATACCACATTGCATTTAGTCATCCTGACTCCCTAGGCTCTTTTAGGTTGTGACAGGTTCTCAGACTTTGTTTTCAATGACCTTGACATGGTTAGGGAGTTTATAGAATATCCTTCATTCTGGATTTGCCTGAGGCTTCTGCCATGTTTCCACAGAGCTTATGGCGCTTTGGAAGGAAGACCACAGAGGTAAAATGCCATTCTCATCACATCCTATCAAGAACACTCACCACACTGACCGACTAGGAAGTCATGCTCCCCTCCTTAGCGTGGGATATTTACATAAATGTTTTGGAATAATTCTGCACAAGAGGTTCGTCTCTTTATCTCCATTTACATACTTTCCAGTCATTTTCTTTATATCAATGTGGATCATTAACATTTATTTTATACTTTGGGTTCAAACCCAACACTACTTTCCTGTTGCTTAAAGTGTTTTAGCTTTGGCTATCGGGAGGACTTTCAGTTGACTCCTGGGTCTCTCAGAGATACCCCCGCTGTTGTTGTGTTTTGGTTTTCGATTTTTTTTTTTTCCAAGTACTTCCTTACTTTCTGGCCCCGCGAGATACACTGGTTTGCCTTGTTCCGGCCCTCAACTCAGCCCCAAGGAGCCCTGGTGGTATTAGAGACAAAGATCTGGGTACTGGGTGGCAGTTTCTTTTTACAAGATCTTAGCATGCATTCAATTCTGCATTTTCTTAGACTGCCTTTCCACATCTACACAACAAGATCAACTATACTATTTTAAACCTCAGTTCAACCTTCACACCTCCCGTTAGGATGTCATCTAGAGCTGCCACAGTGGATGTCTCTCTGTATCGATAGGATGAGATTGATGTGCCAGGCCCAAGGCCCCTCACTGGCTCCTCAGCAGAGAGACTTCCATCCCCAGTTTGCATATGAGAAAATGGTGGTAGACAGCCATGCTGCCAGTCCCAGGTCACACTGATCATGCAGAGGCAGCACTCACACCCGGTCTGAGGGATTCCAGAGTACCTGGCCTGACAAGATGGCTTTCTGGAAAGAAGACTTGTCTAAGACGACAAAAACTAGAGCTCTCCCTTGTCCTGAAACTAACCCGATTATAGAAAACCCAACACCTTCAGTATCTGTGTTTAAAAGCTTCCCTGCCTACTCCTCATGGGGCTGCTGTGAGGATCATAAACCAAACAAAAAACATGCAGGAAAGTCCTCTGAAAACACTAAAGTACTCTACATACCTTGGGAGACTCTCTGGCTATATTTTGCAGATTTTTAACGGTCATGAATTAATATATGATTCAAATATGCCACTTTCATAAGAAACAGTATTTTAATCCTTGTTTCCTATCACAATTGCAGGTACTGAGGGTAACAGTTACCAAAGCATCTAAGCCTAAATTCCAGGTGACAGTGACTAAGGAGGTAAGCAATTTAAAAAATATATATCAGGTGAAAGAACAGTCTTTATTTTCAACTCAGACTCAGGAGGCTATCCCCATGGTTTTTAACATAAAAAAAAGCTGACTCCCATATTATTTTGACCTGTTGCTAAAAACAAATGAATGACAAATGCTACTTATAAATGACACACTTTCAAATCTTCAAAGGAAAGACTCTAAGAGAGGTCACTTCAGAACATGAATTATTTAACTCTCCTGCCAAGGTACTGATTTCCTGTAGCAGTTTAACCTGAAAATAGAACACGATACTTAGGTATGAAATAAAAATATCATCACTGTATACTTACTTTAAACTCTCAATTTAAAAATACAAATATACTTTAAATTCTCTAAAAATATGAGCAGAAATGTGGCATCTTACATTATTTTCAGCCAACTTAACCAAATTTAAGAAAATAGCTATACAAACCTTTAACAATCCACTACAAAATAAACACTGAGCAAAAGTCCTGGGTGTGCGCCCAATTTTCCACAGCAGGAGACAAATGAACACTTGTTACTATACAAAATTTTACTCTGTACAATACCTGTTTCAGTAAAAGAGTCTGGAAAAACCCTTCAGAGACAAAATTTAAGAGCCTGCCAGCAAAACCATCCCCTAGGAAAGCAAGACAGTGATACAGGTTGTTCCCATCACATCATCTGCACCCTACCTTGAAATGCAAACCTGGTTTATACAGAGTCCTTTAAAGTCATTTCAATATTGGCCAAACCCAGGAAAAACCTCTGTGGAAAGACTGAAAGCTAATCAGTAAGATTTTTTGTGAACAATACTTCTTTTGTAGTTTTCCTGTCCATTTTTGCATTTTAAAAATGTAAATCTTTTAAAGGAGGAAAAAAATAAACAATGACTTAAGACAGAAGCAGCATGTTTGCACTGCTATCATTTATTTATGCTTTTCCTCCAGATGATGTTGGAAAACTCAGAAGTTTCTAGCCAGTAGACTCTTTTCAAAACCACTGAGCATTATTAACAAATACCTTGCAATTGCAAATAGATTTATGTTCATAATCCTCATACTGTGAATATAAGAAAGCAGAGAAAAAAGCCCATGAAATAAACAGAAGATAAAAACACAGCTAGCCTCAGCTTACTGTGCCTACTTCCTCTCCCCTAGTCTTAGAAGGTTAACATGGATGTTTATTTCCCTGCAGGTTTCACAATTTTCCCCTGCTTAAATTTAAATGACAACGACATTCATAACAATCCTTCCCATGTTTCATCCATGATTTTTAGTTAGCAAAGGAATTATAAAATATTTAGGCATTTCCTAGCCAAGCAGCAACAATTACAAACACTTTTCAGAATATATTAGAATAGCCTACCTTTCCCAGTAGTCATGATTGTCAGTAATCCTGGTACCAAATAAAAACACTGCTCTGAAAGCTATACCTACTCACAGCAACTTAAGCATCAGCAAACTCTCCACCCACACTTGTTCAGTGTGATCCGGCAGCACCAATGACAACTGCCACCCTAGTCCAAAATAAAAGCCTAGACTAACACTGAGTTTTTTAAAAAGAGTTGGTGGCGGGGCTGGGGGGAGGTGTGAGCCATCTCCATCCAACTCTACTCACATGAGAGTCTTCTTTAAAAGTGGCGTTAAAAATGTTTAAACCACCTATCTGATTCTTCCCCCTCAAGAAACAGAATATTCCTAACGCAAATCTTAAATTAGAAAAATATCAAAAAGCAATATTATTTCCACACAGAAAATAAAATAAGCTGTCTGCTGCAGCTTACACTACTTATGCTGCCATCAGAAGCAGTCTCTTCCAGGCTATTTTAGGTGGGCTTCTTAGCATAGCTCAACACATATGCCAGCCTTGTAACAAACACATTATCTCTGTATTCGTGACTATGGAAACACTTTCCTAAGATACTGAACCACAATCCCAAACCTTGTAATATGCATAGTCTATATAAACAAGCACAGGGAGACAGTGTGAACCTAATATCGGCACCTGATCCACTGATTCACAATCATAGCTTTTAAAGGATAAGCATGGATAATAATGGCTTGGCTTCTTAATAAAGAAAAGACAACTGATTTGCCTTTAAATGAATGCTTTGTCCTAGCTACACTAGGCAATAATTGAGATCTTATCTAACACAATCTGTCAGTGGTCTGTTTTCAGACTTGCACAAGTATTGCTCATTTCCAACAACACAGAACTGATACTGTAATATTTTTCAAATTATAGTTTTTTTGTGTGTAAAAACATAAGGCAGAATGCATTTAGCAACAAAATGATACCCTGAACATTTATGTATAAGGGCCAATAATTTTATGATTACTTGTTACCTACTTTATAGTTTTATTAGCAAACAAATATTGTGTCTTTTATTTTAGCTACAAATTTATTATAGAATTGTCATGGATTTAACCAAGATGATAGTTTGTATCTTTCCTCATAAACATGTTAGCTTTGCCTAAGAAACTCAAAAGCATGTGTATTTTTTAACCAAATTAATGTTCATGAGCCTCACTTCAATCAAATCCAATTAAAGATCATTAAGTGGTTGCAGATAAAAGACACTGAGCAGTCCATAATTACTAGCTCTTTCATTCTGAAAATCCAATTCTTCTCTGAACATAAGCACATCTGCATGATTTAAAAACTTACAAATAATTTGCTTTTTGAAACCCATGGAAAGAAAAACTGTAATTTTTGCTTTAAGGAGCTTGCTAATTATATGGCGATGAAAAAAAGAAGAAACAGCTATATAGCAACATATTTTTAACTCTCATATTCTTGCCATTCAAAGCCAAAAGGCCTTCGGGTAACCTAGCAACAAGAAGGAATCATACAAAGATTAAGTCTTCTATTATAGACAGGAAGCCCATTTCAAATTGCTACTTGGCTGCTTTTTCATTGCTGTTTTAGTCACAATTCTATTACACCTTTAAAAAGTAAGTTCATGGGTTTCATACAAATTTTTTTTAATTTTAATTTTTGTTTATATTTTTATTTTATTTTATTTTAATTTTTATTACTTTTTTCTTTTTTTTATTGCATTTTAGGTTTTGGGGTACATGTGAAGAACATGCAAGATTGTTGCATAGGTACACACATGGCAGTATAATTTGCTGCCTTCCTCCCCTTCACCTATATCTGGCATTTCTCCCCCAAGCTATCTCTCCCCAACTCCCCAGCCCCCATTGTCCCTCCCCTATTCATACAAATATTAAGCATCAGAGAACAACATAATTTTCAACACGTCATGACATACAAACTCTGGATAAAACCCTATTATTTCTTAGGAGTACCACCATTAAATATGTTTCTTCCAAGTTAGCTAAAATCCAGAACTTTTCTTTCTCAAAAGAGCAATGTTGTTCGCAAGTAACAAGAGAAAAAATTAACTGGACTTCATCAAAATTTAAAACTTTTATATATCAAAAGACACTTAAAAGTAAAAAAATAAGCCACAGAATGAAAAAAAAATTTACAAATCATATCTGCAAATCATATATAGTTCAAAAACAAAAGGACAAACAATTTGATTTTTAAATGGGCAAAGAACTTGAATAGATGTTTTTCCAAGGAAGATCTACAAATATCCAGTTAACACAGGAAATAAGTTCAAACATATTAGTTATTAGGGAAATGCAAATGAAAACCACAATGAGATACCACTTCATATTTATTAGGATCACTATAATAAAAAAAAATTTTTTTAAAAACACGCATTGACAAAAAGGTGGAGAATTTGGAAACTGCTAGAGAGAATAAAAAATGCTGCAGCCTGCAGCCACTGTGAAAAAGTTTAGTGATTCCTCAGGAAGTTAAACACAGAATTACTATATAATACAGCAATTCCACTCCTGGATATATACTCAAAAGAACTGAAAATAGCCGGGCGC
>NW_016107887.1:287307-289722 GCF_001604975.1 Cebus imitator | reverse complement strand
GGTGTTTAAAAACTTGCATACAAATGTTCAAAGCAGCACTATTCACAATAGACAAAGGTAAAAACAATCCAAATGTCCATCAATAGATGCACAGTTACAGCTATCTGTGAATATACTAAAAATAACTGAATTATACACTTGAAATGAATGCTCTCATGGTATGTAAATTATATTTCAATAAAGCAGTTTTAAAAGAGCATTACTGTCCATACTACTCAAAGCAATCTACAGATCCAACATAATCCTTATCAAAATGCCAATGACATTCTTTACAGAAATAGAAAAAGTAATCCCAAAACTTATATGGAACCACACAAGACTCAGAATAGCTCAAGCCATCCTAAGCAAAAAGAACAAAACTGGGGAACCACATTATCTGACTTCAAATTATACTACTACCATTGCTGTTTTTATGGTAGCATGGTACTGGAATAAAAACAGACACACAGACGAATGGAACAGAATAGAGATCCCAGAAATAAATCCACATATCTACAATGGACTCATTTTTGACAACAGTGCCAAGAACATACGCTGGGGAAAGGACAGTCTCTTCAATAAATGGTTCTGGAAAAACTGAATATCCCTATGTAGAAGACTGAAACTAGACTCCCATCTCTCACCACACACAAAAATCAAACAAAAATAAATTAAAGACTTAAACGTAAGACCTGAAACTATAAAACTACTAAAAGAAAATAACAGGGAAACTCTCCAGGTTATTGGTCTAGACAAAGGTTTTTTCAGTAACACCCCACAAGTATGGGCAACCAAAGCAAACAATCAACAAAGAGTGAGACAACCCACAGAATATATAAAGAAAATATTCGCACACTACCCATCTGACAAGGGATTAATAGCCAGAATATACGAGGCGCTCAAACAACTCAATAGAAAAAAAAAAAATCTGATAATTCAATTGAAAAGTAAGCAAAAGATCTGAATAGACATTTTTCAAAAGAAGACACATAAATGGTAAACAGGCATATTAAAAAAGTGCTCAACATCACTGATCATCAGAGAAATGCAAACCAAAACTACAATGAGATATCATCTCACCCCAGTTAAAATGGCTTTAATCCAAAAGACAGGCAGTAACAAATTCTGGCAAGTATGTGGAGAAAAGGGAACTCTTGTACACTGTTGGCAGAAATGTTAAATTAGTACAGCCTCTATAGAAAACAGCATGGAGGCTCCTCAAAAAACTAAAAATAGAACTACCATATGATCCAGCCATCCCACTGCTAGGTATACACCCAAAAGAAAGGAAATCATTATACTGAAGGTATCTGCACTCCCATGTTTATGCAGCACTGTTCACAATAGCCAAGATTTGAAAGCAACCTAAGGGTCTATCAACAGGTGAAAGAATGAAGAAAATGTGATGCCATTATTGTCCATGCTTATCCAATGCCAAGATGGGTATTGGTTAAATAATCACCAAATGTAAACCTGCAAACATGATGCATACCAAGCAGTGGGGTAGGGGGTGCCTGCCCATGCTTAACAGGGGGATCTGACACCATTTAGAAGGCCAACAGATACACGAAATAAGAAAAATGTGTATATGTACACAATGGTATATAATTCAGCCATAAAAATGAAATCCTGTTATTTGTAGCAACATGGACGGAACTAGAGGTGACTATACTACACAGAAAGACAAACATCACCTGTTCCCACTCATATGTGGGAGCTAAAACAGTAGATCTCACGAAGGTAGAGATTGGACTGGTGGTTACTAAAAGCTGGGAAGGGGAGGGGGAAAATAAAGAGAAAAAAATATAGAAATGTATTTATGATCACTGAACTGTACGCTAAAAACAGTAAAGATTAATTATATATGAAGATTTTACCTCAATAAAAAAGCAATATTTGAGTTAAACTCCATAGAAATCAGTGATAATATTTATGAAAAGTGAGGGAGAGGGAGGTATCAAATATGTCACCCAAGCTTCAATTTACATACCTGGATGAATAATGGAGCAATCACACTTATAAGAAGAAGTACAGAAAAGATTTAGGGTAGAACAGTATTTATTGTTTTGTGTTTTGTCTTTCAGCCAAAAGTGGAATATAAATTTGGTTTTAGATACATGTTTCAAATACAAGAGGAAATGTCAGACAGGGAGCTGTTTCACACACACTTCCAATCCTGCACCAAGATCTGTACAGGAGACAAACATTTACGAAAAAAATGCGATACAGCTAGTAAATAAAATTATAGCCGTGGATATGTGTAACCAGGGAAAAAGCATTGCCTGAGAAACGAAAAGGCCGCGAATCAAGCTTTAAGAATTTAATGACTAAGTAGTAGACATTAAATAAAAGAAGCCAAGAATGTGCAGCACAAGAAGAATGAAGCAACAAGGAGGAGGTCAGGCCCAGTTTCTTTTCTTTCTTTCTTTCTTTTTG
>NW_016107887.1:247260-286547 GCF_001604975.1 Cebus imitator | reverse complement strand
AGAAAACAGATAAATTGGACTTCATCAAAATTTAACACTTTATCTCTCAAGTGACACTATCAAGAAAGTGAAAAGAAAACCCACAGAATGGGAGAAAAGATTTGCAAATAAATCACATCTGTTAAGAGTCAGGTACGTAGCACATCTAAAAACCTCTTATAACTCAACAATAAATAGGCAATTAACACCTTTAGAAAATCAGCAGAAGATTTATTTGAATAGACACTTCTCCAAAGAAGGTATATAAATGGGTAATATGCCCATGAAAAAGATGTTCAATACCATTACTTATCAGGGTAAAGCAAATCAATACCACAATGAGATACCACTTTACACCCACCATGGTGACTATAATGAAAAAGAGACAATAACAACTGTTGGCAAGGATGTGGAGAAACTGCAAATTCTCACGGGCTGCTGTTAAGAATGTAAAATAGTGCTGCAAAATTGGAAAACTGTGTGTTTACTGTGTTTGAGCAGGTACTCAAAAAGTTAAACGTACACCCAGCAATTCTACTGCAAGGCGTACAGCCAAGAGAATGAAAATACATAACCACATGAAATCTTTTACATCAATGTTCATAGACTCATTCTTCACAATAGCCACAAAGTGGAACAATCTCAAATGTCCATCAACAGACAGATGGATAAAGAAAATGCAATGTACTCCCACAATGGAATCTTGTTCAGCCATAAAAAGAAATGAACTTCTGATACATGCTACACTATGAGTGAATCTTGAAAACATTATGCTAAATGAAAGCCATCAGACACAAAGGCCAAATATTTATGTGATGCCAGTTACACAAAATGTCATGAATAGGCAAATCCACACAGACAGAAAATAGGATGCCAGAAACTGGAGGGACAGGGGAATAGGAAGTAAATGCTAATGGGAATGGGAGGTGGGAGTGATGAAATATTTTAGATTTAAATAGTGGTAATAGTTGCACACTTTGTGAATATTTAAAAAAAAAAACTAAAGCATACACTTTAAAAAGTGAAATATCAATAGTGAATTATATACATTTTAAATTTTTAAATGTACTGCAGCCAGAAGGAGAATGTATCTCAATTTTTTAAATATACTGATAACTTCACAAAAGGCCTAACACCTACTTGTGATAAAACTCAGATAAGGACACTTGACTTTCTTTTTCGAACCTTCAACTGTGCCCTCCTGGGTCTCTCCCAAGCATACTATCCTTTCTTTCCTGTTCTAAAGCCTTTTTAAATAAACTTCCATTCCTGCTCTGGGAAAAAAAAAAAAAAAAAAAAAAAAACACTCAGATAAGATAAATAGAAATAGATAGAAAACTACCTCATTTTGATAAAGAACACCTACAAAAATCCTACAGCTAACACCACACTTAGCACCTAAGATGGGAACCAAAAAAGATGTTTGTTTCACCACTCTTATTTTACATAGTACTAGAAGTTCTAGCCAGTGCAATAAGACAAGATAAAAGAAATTAAAAGCATACCTATCTGAAAGAGATAAAACTGTTCCTATTTGCAGATGACAAAACTGTTTATGTAGAAAACCCCACAGAGGCTACAAAAAACTTCTACAACTATTAAGTTCAGAAAGGCTATAATCTAAGCTGTGTAAGGTATGAAACAGAGAAAGGAGAGGATGGATGGATTTAGAGAAAGTGGAACCGTCAAAGGTTTGAAGTTCAGAAGAGATCAAAGAATTACACTGAGAGTTGTGTTAAAAAAAAATGAAGAAAGAGAATGAGAAAAAAGAAAAGAAAGGAAAAGGAAAGAGGAAGAGAGAAAGAAAGAAAAAGAAAAAAGAAAAGAAGGGGGAGACGGGAGAGGAAAGAAGAGAGGAAGAGGAGAGAAGAGGAAAGAAGAGGAGAGAAGAGAGGAAGAGGAAGAGGAAGAGGAAGAGGAGAGGAGAGGAGAGGAGAGGAGAGGAGAGGAGAGGAGAGGAGAGGAGAGGAGAGGAGAGGAGAGAAGAAAAAAAGAGAAGGTGGGAGGAAGGAAAGAATGGAGGGAGGGAGGGAGGGACAAGAAAGCGAAAATTAGATAAAGAGGGAGACAGGTTTTATTCTATCACTACTGCAGTTTCTCTATGCCATCTTAATGTTCAATGACAGAAACGTTCAGTGAAGGAAATTAGGTGGTTTGTCTTTTGAAAGCAATTGAACATTTTACTGGTCTCTCAAAATTGTGTAAAGAGATGAAAATCACTCAGGTTAGAAATTCTATAATTTTACACATATGGCTTTATATTAGTTTCCTTAAATATTTTGGCTCTAACAATTAAAACAGTAATACTACATATATAAAGCCAAAAGCTGAAATTATAGGCCTCCAAGAAAATTCTGTTAAGGATTCCTTACCATTTGCTATTTTTAACACAGATGTCTAAAAGAACTGTTTCCAGCCTCAACCCTGCCCCTGTGTGTGTGCAGATGCACACACACATAAAGGGAATCTGGGGGCAATATTTACACCTAGCCATTTATAATAAAAGGCTACTTGTGATATGCCCAATGCCACACAGTTTTGGCATTCCTGAGGATAAAATCTTATGTGTCACATCACTGGAACCCATAGAGTATATGTACAATCTTTTAGGCAAGATCCCCAACGTGGATGCAGTCTTTCTCCCCAGTGCCAGCACTATAATGAGATTCTGTTTCATAGCTGTAATACTGGCTTACAAAGCACAAACTCACTTTCCTGCCACTGCTTTTACTTACTTGCCCAGCATGTTGTGTCCTAGTGCCAACAATTTTTAAACTGAGAAGCCACATCAACGACACAAATACACCCACACAAAAGTAAAATCATATGTCCGGCAATTAACTGTTTGTGAAGGCCTGCCTGTGGACACCCAGCAACCCCACTCATCACAAGTGCACTACTCGGATGCCAGAATTCTGGCCCAGCTCTGCCAATGGTATGTTTTTACAAGTACATATAAAAGTATGTACTAATATACTGGGTAAAGTAGAGAAAATTACACCATGATTAAAATTATATACAAATTATACAATTATAAGATGATGAAATATAAGAAAATGTAGTGAAAAAAGATTTTTGATGGTAATAGCTAAATTATGATATTCATTTTCTATTATTTTTTACAATCTATGAAAAAGAAATAAAGAGATTAATGAAAGCATTTTTTTTTTTTTTTTTTTTGAGACGGAGTTTTGCTCTTGTTACCCAGGCTGGAGTGCAATGGCACGATCTCGGCTCACCGCAACCTCCGCCTCCTGGGTTCGGGCAATTCTCCTGCCTCAGCCTCCTGAGTAGCTGGGATTACAGGCACGTGCCACCATGCCCAGCTAATGTTTTGTATTTTTAGTAGAGACGGGGTTTCACCATGTTGACCAGGATGGTCTCGATCTCTTGACCTCGTGATCCACCCGCCTCAGCCTCCCAAAGTGCTGGGATTATAGGCGTGAGCCACCGCGCCCGGCATGAAAGCATTTTTTAGATCACTTTAGGCATTTCATATAGAAAACATGCTGTTCAAAGAAAAACTTCTTTGGAATAATAATAGGTACACAGCAGAGTATGAGTCAAAAGGCTTGCATTCTGTTACGTGCTCTGCCCTTATATACCAAGTTACTTTGAGGAAAAGCCCTCAGACTTTACAGTCTCAAGATATTCAACATGTGAAGGCTTGTACTAGTAAGACAGTAGTAGTGATGAGAATTACTGGGACTCGGGATGCAGTTTTAAAAGTAAACCCAACAGGATTAGTTAATGAATTCAGTACCGGTTGTAGCTAAGATACTTAAAAATTCTAAAATAGCTTAGCTATGATACAACGAGGTATCCAAGGTTAGAAAAAGTTATTCTCAGCAATTAACTTTTTGGTGTTTTTTTCCTTCATATAGGAGTAATTCACTCCTATCTTTTCCTCTCCTTCTGGAATCACAAGAATTACCCACTAGTCCTCACGTATCATCACAACGTAGTGAAAGGAATACAGGAACTGGACACAATCATTATTCAACAATACTTACTGCACACCTATCCCAAGGGACTCTTCAAGGCACTGAACTTATGCTCATTGAGAAAAAACAAAAAGAACAATAAAGGGAATAAAGTAAAGTTCCTGCTCTCATGAGTAAACACATATTTTTCTGGTGATACATGCTAGGAAGAAAACTCAAGCAGGGTGAGGGCACAGAGCTTTCCCTTAGAACCCTGGATGTGCTATTCCAGTGGCCTCAGTAATTCAGTGATACTGTATGAAGGGAGAGCTTCATGGAATAAGGGAGGAGGCCATAATGATACCCAGAGAGTGAATGCTTCAAGCAGAAGGAATCATAAGCACAGAGGTCCTGAAGCAGAAGATGCTCAGAATGTTCAAACTTAGCAAGGAGGTCAATGTGGCTAGAGCAAAGAGAACTTTCACAAAGAATAATTCAAATGACATCAGAATGGTGGTGGGTGCCAGATCATGCAAGGCCCAGTGGGCCATGGTGAGTCACTGAATTGTAGCCTGGGTGTGACGGGAAGCCTCTGGAGGATTTGGAAGAAGATTAACATCACCTGACTTATGTTCTAAAAAGATTACTCTAGTTGCCATATGACAAACAGACTTTAGGCATGCGGAAACAGTAGAAGAAGAGATACTGTTCAGGAGGGAACCACAAGAGCCCAGGTAAAATCCCATGACAGCTTGCGTTAGGAAGACAGCAGCAGTGATGAGAATTACTGGGATTCAGGATGCAGTTTTAAAAGTAAAGCCAACAGGATTAGTTAATAAATTCAGTACAGGGTATGAAAGAAAGTCGGTGATTCACTCCATTGTTTCTGGCCTGGAAAAGTAGGTGAATGAAAGTTAAGTTTTAAGACTTAGAAACTCTTGCTCAATTACCTAATTCAGCTGTTCACATATAACATAAACGTTACGGATGTAAAACTAAAACACAAAAATAGCAGTTACATTTTCTACTCACCATTTGCAGATTGGATCATGTTTCCAGATTTCTGGACTTCATCAAATTTCGTAAAAATTACATTCAACCTGTATGAAAGCAAAAATATAAACAAACTATTGATCATCGCTGCTCCATAGCCATTAATATTAAAACCCTAATGTGAAGTTGATCTCCACCACTCCCCCTAAAAAAAAAACCAATGACACAGACCTACCTAATAACAAAACACAGTGACTAAATCAATAACATGAACAATAGCCAACAATAACTGGGCACTTACCAAGGGTAAAGAATGGGCCTAGAAGTCTATCTGAAAGATCTCGCTTAATCTCCTTGAGGTGACACAGGTGTGGGGTGGAGATTCTAGCCCTGCGAGTAGTCATCCAGAGCCCCTGCTCCCAGACATTATATTAAACTGACTACTCTACACAAATGTATACATTTGTGTGTTTCTCCTATTTCTTTCTTACCACAGACTATCAGTTACTTAGGATAAAGCTTTTCAGAATGCACTAATAGTACACTACAAAGGCTTGTGCTAACTGCTGTGACTCATGCTTAATCCAAAAATGCTATAAATAATTTCTCCAGAAAAAAACGCTGTGACTGGATAATCTTCAGCTTTAAAAAGTCTACATTACATTGACTTTCTATTAATGGATCATTTCACCTGGGCATTTAAATTAATGCAAAATTCCCCACCCAGTCTAAATATTCCATCCTAGTGACATCAAAAATGAAACGAAAAGGTGGGAGAATGCGATCTTACCTAGTAGGAAAAGTTAAGAAAAAAGAGACTTTCTCAAGCAAAACACAGGTATATTAGAGTAAGTATAAAGGTTGAGATTCCCAAGCAATCTGTGCATTCAATTTTAGGGACATTTTAGTGCTTTTTATCACACCATCCTATCCTGCCAGCTCCAATCATTTCAAATATGTTTGTCTTTTCTTCTCACGTGGAATGGAAGCTCCTTAGGGGCAGAGATGGGAGCTGCATTATTTTTGTATTTGTACCAAATACTATGTATGCCATGAGGACGCTCACTCAGGAGAGTTACAACACTATGTTAGACACCTGGAACCTAACTCCTTACTCTGGAAAACTGCAGTATTCACACAAACTCTGGTGTTTGTTCATTTGTTCATTCACTCAAAAATACCTGAGTGCCCATTATGTGCCCAGCACCGAGCTAGTGAGCTCTTACTCTCTGGAGCTTAAGCTCTAAGTAACAGGGAGGCCAAAATTACACATCAGCAAATGAAGGGGATGAACCAGCCTGATGCACTGCCCCTCCCCATTGCATAGGAGACACCAACAATCTTTTCAAGCCTTCTTTCCACCAAGTCCAGATGTTCCCTCAGAATCCTTCTTAAAACTATTCCAGGCAGCCACTACCCATTAGTTAAAACTGAGATTAAATAAATGCCAACTGCCATCTCAGGACCAGATATTAAGTAAAATATAACTCACTTTCAAATCCAGCGGTTACTAAAGAACTGGAAAGATGCCTTACATGATTGTGTTTCTTAGGATGTTTCTATTACCTTCCCTTTTTAAAAGTAACAAAGATCTCCAATGGTTTGACAAACTCAGAAATAATATCATGACACGGGTTGCCAGGCATGCCCTCACTAAGGCACTACTTTATTGTGTCACAAACACACCCTCTGATGTGAGCATGCCGGCAAGTTTGCAAGTTGGAGCCAAGATATACCTCTAGTCTAGTTGTTCCTGAAATTACTGGAAGAGGGCAAGTATTTCTTCCATTCCTGGGAGAGTATTCACCATTATAGATGGCAACTGTGTACAAGTCCATGGATTCTTTCTCAGTGGTAAGACATTCTCACCGTGGCCACATTACCCACAACCTGGCAGGCATGAACAACTAGGTATGAGAACACTGTAAACATAACTATTATTGGTATCTGCATCTTCATTTAGAACTCCCTCCGCTTTCACACTTCTGTCTCACTAGCTCCCTTGTTCTCTGCTCATTAATGCTGTTATAACAGCTCCCATCAAGGTTACCACCTAAAGAGACACTCTAACACCAACAAAGCATTCCTTAGGAATGAAAGGACTGGTTTTTGTTTGCTAGCTCTGAGCACAAAAATATAAAATGTCTCTCTTGGAAACTATTGATTCACACAAATCTTTATAAAAGGATGAGCTTTATATATTCAAGGACATTGAATATATAACTAATGATTACCCTCTGAAGCCACCAAATTGTTTTATTTTAAATCTCTGGATTTCCATTTAAAATAAATTTCTTTACTGGTTTGACAAATAACCACCATCTTCCTCTACTTTTTTCTGAATTTAAATTTCCATGTGAAAGTCTTCAATCCAATTAGAATTTATTTTATAATAAAATTTAGTTCAAATTAGTTTCTTCCTAGAAAATTTTATATAGAAATTTTAAATAATTTCCTAGAAGCAAATAATCACAGCAATCTCAGTCAATAAACTGCATCCATATACTCAGAGCTTCTAGCATGAAAAAGAGAAACCAACATAAACACATGCTTTAAAATCCCAACTTGGAAGACAGAAGAGATTCTGAAGAGAAAAGAAAAGTTTTAAAAATATGTCATTAGTGCTTTCAAAGACATAAAATATTGTGATCATAAAACAAGAGAGGAGCTCTTTAAAATGGCAAAGTGAGGACCCTAGAAAATCTGCTTCAAAGAAGCAAAGAGAACTTTGGCAAACACTGTCCAATCAACTTTTTAAAACCTTTGTAAATTCTCATGAGAACTCACTATCACAAGAAAAAAACAAAATCTTGTAAATTGAACAAAGGCAGCTTATAACAATCTGAGTAGTTCTTCAAGAAAAATGGCTGAATCTTCGTAAGAACAGCAAGATCTTTCATTGTTCTGCTGTGCCTATATCTTTAATCCAATAGCTGAAAACCAACAGTCTCATCACTACGGTTAAGTGTGAAAACCAGCAGCCTGGCAGCCACTAGAAAGAGCTGAACAAGTCTGAAGCTCCCTAAAAGTCCTCATTCCCAAAGAGCTTATCATTCCACCTATCTGGCACATCCCTGTAAGCCCATTTGCAGGACTTGTCTTTATTGGACCCGACTTAGAGCTTGCTCAACATTAGAGGCCTTTTCCCCGAGGTAATGATCAAAACTAGCTAGTGACAGCTGTTTAATACAGCAGATACCTGAGACAGCAGTAACAACTGGGGCAAAGAAGCTGACCAAAAATAGGGGGAAAAAAGCTAGAAATTAGGATGTCCACAGCAAACTTTGAAAACACTGGCATACTCTTGGGAACCTGGGAGGTCATGCATATGTGCAAGGCTTTGCACATGCACAAGCCCAAGAAAGACCCCAGAAGGCTCTAATGTCCCTCTGGCTGACTCTGACACTCTGAACAAGCCAGAAGGAAAAAGGAAGACAGAGGTGTCAAACACCTTTTAGAGCACTGGGAAGCATGCCCTATAAACACAGAGCCAGTCAGTAGAGGCTGGGAGACTTACTGGTTCCACACATTTAAGGAAAACTCTGTTCAATCATTAGCTGACCACTAAGCTAATCATCCAGAGAATTCAGTGGCCACATACAACAAAGAACAAAGACTTTAAAGAATTCATTCGAGAAAGTCACTAGACAAAAATAACCAACAAAAACAATAAACAGCAACAACAAAAATTCTGGGGAGGGGAAAGAATATGGTTTCCAGAGTTGCCACAATATATTATTTAAAATATCCAGTTTCAACAAGAAATTATGAGACAAAGAAACAAGAAAATATGACCCACACAAAGGAAATAAAAATGAGTCAACAGAAACTATTTTTAAGGAAACCTATACATTGACCTAACTCAATGAAGACTTCAAGTCAACTAATATAAATATGTTGGAAGATCTAAAGAAAACTATTTCTGAAGAATTAAAATAATAAGAACAATGTCTCACCAAATAGAGAATAACAATGACAAGAAAGAAAGTATTAAAAAGAACCATATAGAAATTCCAGAGATGCAAAGTACAATAACTGAAATTAAAAATTCATTAGGAGGAGTTCAATAACAGATCTGAACTGGGACAGGAAGGGATCAACAAATTTGTAGAGGAATCAATTGATATGATATCCTATTTAAGTAACAAAAACAAACAACAAAAACATGAACAGAGCCTAAGAGATCATCATACAAAACCAATGTACCAAGATACTCACATAATAAAAGTACTAGGCAAACAGAAAAGAAAGAAAAGAAAACAGGTATTCTTAGACTACAAAAATTTTCCTTTTCCCCATCTTTTCTCAGGAGTGGAGAACATGCACTATTAAAAGAGAGAGGATATAGCACAATAGGGTGACTATGGTCAATCATAACTTCAGTATATATTTTTAAATTAAAGCATGTGACTGGATTGTTTGTAACTCAAAGAATAAATGCTTGTGGGGATGTATACATGATGTACTTATTTCACGTTGCATGCCTATATCAAAGCATCTCATGCATCCCATGAACATATACACCTATGTATCCACAAAAAAAAAGTTTTTAAATAATTTAGGCCAGACATGGTGGTGCACACCTGCATCCCAGCACTTTGGGAGATCGAGGCAGGAAGAGCACTTGAGACCAGCATGGGCAACATGTTGAAACCTCATCTGTACAAAAATTACAAAAATTAACTGGGCACGGCAGCATGTGCCTCTAGGCCCAGCTACTTGGGAGGCAGCAGTGGAAAGATTACTTGAGCCCAGGAAGTCAAGGCTGCAGTGAAGGCAGCCAGTCCAGGGTGAAACAGGCTTCAGGGACTTACACAACTGGCAGAGAGGTTAGCAAGCAGAAAGTATGAGTATGCAGTAAGTATACAGGCAACTATGCAACTGAAAGTAAAACAATTATGAACTCCAGGAAAAACAAAAAGTTGTAAGAAAACGGTAATCACAGTTTACCAAATATTAATAGTAAACTGTAAATAGCATTCATAATCATAATATAGACATCCTTACCAAAATTAAAATATGACTTTATTTGGTAGATGAGATTGGAAGCATATATGAGGAAGGTTAAGAGAAAAGAGAGCCTAAATTCAGCCTCCATAGTAAAAAGTGTAATTCTTATACTGACAAAAAATTTTAAAAATAGCAATACAGGCCTATTATTGGGAAAACAGTAAATAACAAAAGATTCAATAAAAGCAGCTGACAACATTTGCCTCCAAGGAGCAGAAAATGGCAGAAAGAGTGAGGAATTGTCTTTTCAAAAATGTATCTTATAAATCTAGTTGAATCTCTGTATGTATAAAGAACTATGACAAAAAATAAAATTAAAAATAAGTGATGTCTCAGAGCAATTTATCACCTGCTTTCACCTTGGGTTCTCTCTAACACTAAAGCTTTAGCAAGCAAGTTAAAAATTTAAAAGTACAAATTTTCCCTTTCCGAAACAATCATTAAGTAATAAAACCTGATGATTGTTTATAAATTTTAAACTACATAGCAAATGAGCAAATATTATGAAATTTTTTTTTTTAAAAGTAAGTTCATAATGTAAGCTACCAAATAATTATAATGAATCAAATGATCTGTATCTCGGCCCTCTCTGTAAGTTAAATTATCTTTAGGTTTAAAGCTACTGCTTTTTAGAAGCCTGGTTCCCGAATGATGATCCCAGAGGAAATTTAAAACCAGTGACCTTTTTCCAAACACTCTCTAAACTAAAATATGTGATACTGACTAAAAATATTTTCTGGAAGATTCAATGGGATGAGAGTGAATGTCAAGGCATGCTGAAAGTCTATGAAAGTAAGTAACAGAGTTACATTTTAAGTTGTCAGGTATGCCTCACAGAGTATCACACAACTACACGGTATGTTAGGATAGACAGCTAGAAGTTATTTATTTTCTGAACATATATATATGAACTATGACAATAATACATGTAAAAACCATGTTAAATGGTCAAATATTCTATACCTTTAGGGCCTCAACTACTCTGAGATTGCACGTGGGTAGGGATACCCGCTAACCTGAAGATTTTGTTGACTACCTCCACCTTATTATCTGGCTCGAGATGATTTTGGCCACAAGATGAGAACACTGAAATAACAACAAATGGCCCCAAACCCTAATTCCAACTCCTCCAAAGTGAAGCTGATTGCATAGGTCTCTTTTCTCAACTGTGAAATGGACAAAGAAAATGGCTGCTTGAATGAGATTACTACTCTTGTTAAGCCATGTAGGTGATCTCAGTAAGGCATTTTCTTCACCACTTATTTCTCAGAAATATAATTTTTCTTCTCAAAGTACTCTCTTGATGAACAAACTCTTATGAGGACATTTTTATTTGAGGACTAAATCCAAGTTTTGGAAAGCATTAAGCAAATTTTACAATACTGTAATAGTCCTATGGAAACTTGCTAAGTTGAAAATCTACTATGCTCTCAAAATTACCAAAAAATCTGTTATGATGCAAGAGAAGTCTAGATTATTCAAGTAACCCAGTCATCCATGTGGAGCCACATATAGCAGACACTGAAGTTCTCTGGTACCATTAAAAGCCTCATTCCATTTGGGCACAAAAACAAAGGTGGTAACTGGAACCTCTGCCCCTCAGAGTACTAGATCTTAGGTACTGTCTTGTAGTAAATGCAAAGAAACTTGAAGTTTCAGCTTCTCTCACTAGAGTAAGATTTTTAAAGAACAGCATAATTCTCCAAGCACTTATGTCTACCAGAGTGTCATAATATGGATGTGAAGGGTGTGGGTCCATTTCCCTATGACCACCTCTCCATTTTGGAGAATTTGTAGGAGGATTTTAATATGAGCTAGCAGAAACCCTCATTTCTATTCAGAGGCCCAAGCTCTTTTATAGCACCTTTTAAAATATTTCTTTTTTAAAAAAAAGAAAGAGAAGAAGGAGGGGGTCATGTGAAGAACCTGAGAAACATGTAACTGAGAAGCTGAAACAGGTGGCTTTAACTCCAGCTCTGGCGTCAGGGCATCAGGACCTCTGGGGCCCCACTGTGTTGGGGTTTTCCAGGACCACCCCCAGGTTTACTGGTTCACTAGGAAGACTCACTGGACTCAGCAAAGTCATACTCACAGCTGCAATTTTTTTATAGCAGAAAGATACAAAGCACAATCAGCAAAGGAAAAAGGTGCATGGGGTAAAATCCAGAGGATACCAGACAAGTGTCCTGGGGTCTCTCCTGGTGGGGTCACACAGGACACATGTAATCCCTCAACACTAAGCTGTAACAATGCAAGTGGGATGCTTTCTATCAGGAACGCTCCTTAGAGACTCAGGGGCCAGGGTTTTTACTGGGGGCTGGTCATGTAAACACCCTCTGCCTGGCACTTAACAAAATGGCAGACTCCCAGAAGGAAAAAGAAAGCAGGTATAAACACATTGTGCTGTGCAGTTTGACACAGTGAGCCACTCTTATCCCACTTGTTGGGAACTCTCCCCAAATCCACATTTCTAGGGGCCAGGCCTGTAAGCAAATCTTTCTAAGAACAGCAGTCTCAGGCCTGCTGCATCATTAACTCTTTCCTGCATTCACAACTCTAGGTCTCAGTTTCACCATGTCATTTCTCCCTGATTTGCTAGTTTGCTGTGGTTACCTTTCAAAAATACAGAGGAAACCTCCTGTTAATATGGAAACTGTAAATTGGTGGATTCATGGTCTGGGGCCACATCAAGTAACACAGCATGGCATGAGGCCATTCCTAGAGCCGGATAGCGTTTCACTCTCAGACCTGTCTTCCCAACAATCATGGTGACTTAATCATTAAACAGTCCCTGCCCTTGATATCATGCCTTCCCTGCTCATCTGTGCCCTCCAATTTTCCCTAAGAGATTGTTTAGTATTGCTGTTGAGTTCTTCTTCCTCCTGTGTCCTCACCATATATTCGAAGACCAGAAGGTTGAGGTTCACAAAACACTGGAATTTTAAAAAACTATTCTCATAGATTATCTTTCGTAAAGTTCATGGAAGGTAGTTTTATTCCCATCTAATCATCTTGTGCACAGATGGTGAGAGCAATTCTGGATCAGGCATGACTCTCAACCTCAAGGAAGCACAGCCCACTTGTCTGCCTGTGGAGCTGCCACTTGAGGGCCTGGGGCCCACTGCTGTCATATCTGCCTTAGAGACATCAAGACAGTTGACTCCTGTATATTTCAATATTCCATCCCATTTCCAGATGCCCAGTACTCCATGAACTCTCTTGTGAAACAGGGTGGAGAAAATTAAAAAGGCAAGTCAGAAGAACAGGATTTTGACCTTAGCTCTGACTCTTACTAGCTGCATAATCTCTCAAAAGTCATTTCATGTCTCTAGGCCTCTGGAGTTTCCATGGACAAAACCACAGGCTCAGACAAGCTGCCTTGTGAGTCCACTCCAGTTCTGTCTGGAATTTTTACATTACTTTCCCCCTTAAAGGAATAACCCAGGGGAAAGGTTTGCAATTAATTTGGTGTTAAGTTTCTCCATCACAGTTAAAATTATACATATCTGATCCTCACATTATTTTTAAAATTTTGACTATAACAAAGTCACTTTTGTGGACTCCAGTTGTCTTGGGTCTGATGAGACACTGATCATCTTGCATGGGCTTATACACATTGAGAATGACGTGCAAACAGAAAAGCTACATTTAAAACATGACTTCCAAAATTATAACTTATGAATTTTCATTCTGGGATGCCTTCATTCATTCAAATATATTCTAAGCACCTACTATATTAAGTGCTACCTATATAAATATAGACACAGAATCATAGATCTAGAACCATATAAACTGTAACAGTGCTGAAGTTTTCAATACTAACTGCTTTTAAAATCAGTATGTGGCATGGAACCTGGCCAGTTGTCTGGGTGAGAGTCTTATTTCTGAGGAAGTGGAATAGGAGGGGGCCCCTGATATATGATCTGGACAAAATCTCCAACTACCAACCCTCTAATCATATACTTTTTGAATAAAATTACTACAACAGAAAAAGTATTGCAAATCAAGATATTAACTGGAAAAGAATGGAGGAGAAGAGCAGAAGAAATGAAAAAATCTGCACTCACCGGGACTGTGGCAATCCTTTTTTACTGAGATCTGCCCTCACACGTTCTCCTACATGTCTGTAAATTTCCACTAAGCTGTTTATTGCTGCATCTCGAACCTAGATGTAAAAGAAGAGATCTTACAGCTGCTCTGTGTCATCCACCAGCATGCCCTGCTGGGACACAACAGGCCATATACCATCCCAATTTATCACCATTTTACCAGTGCAATTGTGAATACAATCCTTATATACATTTGTCCAGATAAAGCCATGTTTGACAGTTTTCACTTTGCTGATAAAATGTCAAAGGGTAGTAAAACTGTGGGACCCCCACCCCTATATACATGGTCAAATCCATATCCTTAGTTCTTTCCATTCCTTGAGATAATTTCAGAAAACTAGAATTTTCAGACCATCTTTTCAAATTAAGAAACAACACTACAAATAAATAAATGATACTAAAAATAAAATACCATGTAAAACACTCTGGATTTAAGTTAAATACTTAATGAGCAACAAAAATGGGTAGTACAGGGTATATGAAGTCCCATACTCAAGAAGCTCCTAGTCCTAAAAAGGAGATTTTTTTAAAGTCCTACAATTCTACATTCATTACAGGGCATGATGCAAAAACGTTATTCTAGAGCATAAAGAGCCTGCGGCTTAAAGAAGGGAGCAATCACATTCGGGGATGTCAAGGGATGCCATATGAAGAAGGAACCACTGCAATGTGCTTGGAAGGGCAAGATTTCACCGGGTTCAGATGGAATGAGATGGATTCCAAATAAGACACAGCCCGTGCAAAGGCATGAAAGCAGACATGCATGGCACATGCTTCAGGAAGAGCAAGTACACCAGTCTGGCCAGACACAGACACAAACTAAGAAAGCAGCATCAAATATGAAATAAGGTATGAGAGACAGCGTGGATTTTTTTTTAATGCGGGGAAATTCAAATATGGATTGTACATTATACATCATTGTATCAATGTTAAATTTCTTGAGTGAGAAAAATGACATGAGTTTATATAAGAAAATATCCTTGTCATTACACGATACACACCAATATGTCTAGGGTTAAAAATATCATTATAGGCCAGGTGGGGTGGCTCACGCCTATAATCCCAGCATTTTGGGAGGCCGAAGTGGGCAGATCACAAGGTCAGGAGACAGCGACCCTCCAGGCCAACATGGTGAAACCCCATCTCTACTAAAAATACAAAAACTAGCCAGTGTGGTAGTGCACACCTATAATCCCAGCTACTCAGGAGGCTGGGCAGGAGAATCGCTTGAACCCAGGAGGCGGAGGTTGCAGTGAGCCGAGATCATGCCTCTGCACTCCAGCCTGGGCAACAGAGCAAGACTCTGTCTCAAAAAAAAAAAAAAAAAAATCTATATCTAATCTATATCTATATATGTATATGTATGTATAAAATTATATCTGCACGTTACTTTCAAACGGTTCAAGAAACAAGTATGTGTCTTTATACATATATACGTGTATACACAGAGATACAAAACAAATGTGACAAATGTTAATGTAAATACAATCTTTCAACTCCTCTGTAGGTTAAAAAATTTGCACATAAAAAGGTAGGAAGAAAAACATTTTTTAAATATAAAATGGAACCAAGGCCAGCTGGTACTGGGAAGCCTGTGTTTAATTCAGTAAGCAAAGATGGGGGTATAACATCAAGGTAGTGGAGAACGAAAAGAAGGAATACAAACAAAACTACAATTTGAAATACTGAAGGTAACCCTCAGATTTACTGAGGGTAACTTACCATTTTTACCTCTCCCAGCAGAAAAAGGTAAATCTTAGGCTATATTATCTTGTCACCCAAAACCTCATGCTATGGACTGAACTGTGTTCCCCACAAAATTCAAATGATAAAGCCCTAACTCTGTAACATATTTCAAGATAGGGCCTATATGATGCAATTAAGGGCCAAGCATGGTGGTTCACACCTGTAATCCTGACACTCTGGGAGCCCAAGGTAGGAGGATTGCTTGAGCCCAGGGCAACAAAGTGAGATCCAGCCTGGGCAACGAAGTGAGCTCCTGTCTCTACAAAAAAAATATTTTTTCAATTAGCTGGGCCAGGTGGCATATGCCTACAGTCCCAGCTACTTGGGAGGCCTGAGGTAGGAGGATCACTCAAGCCCAGGAGTTGGAGGCTGCAGTGAGCTATGATCCTACCACTGTACTCTATCTAGCCTTGGAGACAAAGCAAGACATCGGCGTTTTTTCTTTTTAAAAGGAGGTGGCTGCATATGGTATGGTGGCTCACGCCTGTAATACCAGCAATCTGGGAGACCCAGACAGGTGAATCACCTGAGGTCAGGAGTTCGAGACCAGCCTAGCCAACATGGTGAAACCCGCTCTCTACTAAAAATACAAAAATTAGCTGGGCATGGTGGCACGCGCCTGTAATTCCAGCTACTTGGGAGGCTGAGGCAGGAGAATCACTTGAACCTGAGAGGCAAAGGTTGCATTCCACTGCATTCCAGCCTGGGTGACAGAGCAAGACTGTCTCAAGGAAGCAAAGGGGGAGGCAATTAATGAGGCAAATGAGGTCATGATGGTGGGATCCTAGAACGAGAGGATTAGTGTCCTCATAACAGAAACCATAGAGCTATGTACACACACAGAAGAGGCTGTATGAGCAGATAGTGAGACGGCAGACATCTACAAGCCAGGAAGAGAGCCGTGATCAGAACCCGGCCTCCAGAACTGTGAGAATATTAATGTCTGTTGTTTAACTCACTCAGTCTACAGCATTTTGTTATGGCAGCCACAGCTGACGAACACAGATTATCAATTTATTTTGGTAAAAAAAAATAATAATTTCTAACATGTGAAAACATTTTTACTTTGAAAAATGCACACATGACGGAAGTAGTCAATGTGCCATGCCTTGACTATTATTAAAGTGTATCACTTTTGCTTACTTTCTAGTGATAACACCTGCTCAGAGCAAATCTCAACGGGGGACCTCTTTAAAGAAAAATCCATACCCAGTCAGCTACTTCGAAAGTCTGGGCCATAAACGTTTAAGAGATTTAGTAGAAAAACTACTAGCTTTAGAGTCAAATATTAATAAGTAGACTTAAGGACCTACTTGGACATTAGGGAGCTGTGTAACCTTAGACAGAACACTAGAACTCCCTTGGTCTCAATTTCCTACTCTGTAAATTAAGGGTTGCTCTGAGGACTGAAAGAAATAACAGTTTCATTCAACAAATATTAGAATGCCTACTAGCTGAAAATGAAGTTGAAATGCCTACACAGGCCAGGCAGTGACATAAGAAGTGAGTGAGTGCAGCAGGCTGAGTGCAGGGGGACAAATGGCACTGGCAGGGAACCCTGCAGGCAGGGACAGAACCACAGAGCTCAGGCAGGTGGGCCAGCACCACCCCGCCACAAAGGAACAGTGGCATAGCTTTACCAGACCTGTCCTTCCAAGAAAAGTCAAAAATATAGATCTCCCAAATAGACAATCATTTGAACTCAAAATATAAAATTAAAACATGCTGCCAACCCAAGCATACATACACCCACAAATCCATAGGCTGAAACCAGCTTTACGCCAGCAGTTTGTGACCTATAGTTTGTATCTATAAAGCAATCAACACAATGGCTAGTGTTATCTATATCTTTTAAACCAACATCCTTATCCTTTAAAACAATTGTTCCTTAGACCTAGAAAGTTACAGGATCAGATAGCATTTAGGGGTCTAAACTATTCTTCACTGAAGAGAAGAAATACAGATGAACAGGTATTCTTTGGTACTGCAAAGTAGGACACTCTAATACAGAAAGAGGTTTAAATAAAAGCCACTCAGCCGAGACTGAAGGACAATGTAGCTGTTCACTTCCACACAGGCTCTCACTGCTCTCACACTGCCTCTCTGTGCTGACCCCTCAGGCTCGCCACAGGAAGGCTCCCCAATGTGTCAGGCCATGAAGACTGCAAAAAGACAAGAGCCCCGTACATGCAGCACGCTCTGCCAGGTCATAGATGCATGCTTTACAGAATCTGAAGTCTCCAACGTCTGCCCATGTTGTTCCTTCCTTCCTCATAGGGTCAGTGCACAGAGGAAGGTATAGAAGCTGGCAAGGTTAGTCACCTGCCCAAGGCCCACAGATCTGGAATGGCAGACTGGGGCTCCAAAATACCACCTCTCTGGGGGCAAGCCAACCTTCTTCTCACTTCAGCACAAGGCACCTTAATGAGCGGGTAACAAAATAAGGGCTTCCTACAAAGGAAAAAGCTCAAAGGAAGGCTTCCACCCTAGAATGGGGGACTGGGAAGCAGTTTATAAACTGATGAGACCCTAAACCTACCCTGTCCTCCTAGAACCCAGCACAGCCCCACAGCCAGTGTCTTAGAGAGTGGGTGCCCCAGCACCCCAATACAGCTGGGCCCAACAGCCCACCCCCGGCGCCCAGGCTACAGCTGAGGCAGGGCCGTGCAGGAGTTCTGTTGAGCTGGCAGCAGAGGCACTCCTTTTCCCTCCTCCTGAGCTCTGTCAGCACAGCCGTCCAGCTGGAGAGAGCATGGAATGAGCAATGGTCATCATATGTGCCAAGATGCTTTAGGCTTTGAAAACGTGAACAAACTCGGCAAGAGGGCCAGTAGTCAGCATGGGGAGGCCCACTGGATGCAACCCTCTGCTGGCCTGCCTACCAAGGGGTAACTGAGGTGCTGGGAAGATGAAATTGCAAGTTTTCAAGCAGAACTCAGGCTTTTCTTATCTAGTCGAGGGACTTCCTATTGTCAGGATGTCTCAGACTGCTGGCTGCGTCTGCTACAATCACTTCCCTGTCCCTGTGAACAAGCACAGACTTTGTACTGAAATCCACACCTCCAGGAACAAAAGCTTCTCTCGGCTCAGGAGGTACATCCTTAGCGTATGGCCATCACATAATCCTGCTCCCTTCCCAGCAGCTGTGTCACAGACACCAGCAATCTTGCTATGTCAGGACCTGTTGTCATACAGGATGATACATTTCCCCAGTGCTCTAATGATTCTGAGTTGGGCTTTCAGTAACCAAAAGCATCCTCGCCCACACACACTGTGCACCTGTGGGCCACTCCGAAAGGCTTCCCTGCTCTGAGTCACTGTATTCACACCACTAAGGAAACGAACACTTGCCAAGGTGATTTTAAACACCAAATCCAGTCTATGTTAGCCACTGCCTGAAGAGCTGAGAGAGGGTTCTCCACACCCTGGCTGTAGGGAAACGAGGAGCTGGAGGCTGACCGCTAGGTCCAGGCGCCTGAGTGCAGAGACAACACTGATACAACAGTGTCCTCTCTGGTCTGAGACGTGGCAAATAATGGAAAGTCATTCAAATAGTCATGGGGCACCGGGAACTGCAAAGAGGAAGAAGTTATAATCCTAACTCTAGAGGTTCAGAGACTAGTAGGAAAGATTTGAAAAGATTAAAATAAAGGCAAGAGCAAAAGCAGATGCAAGCTACACATGTACGCCAGAAGCAGGAATCATTAACTTGATTAGTATCAGGGAGGTGGATGCAGAACTTCCTGGCAGAAGGGAGATATGGATTGATTATGTGCCTGTGTGTGCGTGTGTGTGTGTGTGTGTGCGTGCGCGCGCAAATATACGTGCAAACAAAACATGTCTAAGGCACATGTGAATATATGGATTATTTCCAGAGTGCTCAGTTTGGAATGTTCCAGCTGTAAATGCTGTCTACTACAGAATACTGAAAGCTGCCTGCAGAATACCAATCTCATCTTACAGATGAGGCAGGGGAAATGAAAAAACAAAACAAATAACAAGAACTTTCTCAAAAGCAGACACATAGGCCTAGAACTCAACCCATGAAACCACTGTAGGCTCCAAATTCCTGGCCAAGACTTAGGGTTTCCTGGCACAAAAAGTATAACTGCCATTAAAGATACCAGGCAGGAAGTGCTAACTTGAATTTTTGGCTTAATGAAACATTTTAAACAAGTCTTACATTTTATATCTTATTTTAAAAAACTGTTTGCTTCCTCATAAATTATTTTTATAAATTATACAATCTATAAATTATACAATCATGCAGCAGTAAGATGCAATCCATTAAATGTATTACTTTTGTTTTTCAGTTGTATTATTATTATTACCCATAAGCAGTTCAGGAGCACCTGATTTTAGTGAAATTCATGTCTGGGATATGGCAGCATGAGTACAGTCTACTCCAGGGCTGCCAATGTGTGGTAGAAATATGGCTATGTCAATATCACAAATACATCTCAAGACACTAAGGCTATCTCACAGTTAAGGCTTTTCATATATTTAAAGCACTATACACCTGAGTTTCTCAGAAACCCACTGGCACATGGCAGGGGCATGATTTCTGCAAATGAAAATGGCCACCTCAGATGATGAGAAGACTACTGAGTAACTTGGCCTTCTGAGAGTCTTCTACTTGGACCAACCAGTCACAACACGCACTTAAAAACATTCACTTGCAAGGACTCTCATGAGGATTGAGGAGTGAGGCACTTACCACTGCCCCCACTTTAAAGGGGAAACTGAGGCTCAAGATCCAAGTGACTCCAAGGTTAGCTGGCTGTTACATGCAAAGCAGGGATCTATGCCTTTAACCTTGGTGTCTTACATTGCATCAGGTGGCTCAAGTATTAATATTAAACATATCCTGCCTTTTGGCAACTTTAGAACAGTATGTCAAACTGTTAAAGACTCAATGTTACCTTTTTTAAACAACTGAATCAACATTTTGAGAATGTGGGATTGTGCTGATCATCTGAAATTTAATCTGTGTACCTCTAAAATAAAGAATATCTAGTTAAAATCCCTTGGGACAAGTTAACTCCTCCTCTAGACCTAAAGGAGAAAAATAGTATCAGAGAGCAGCCCAGCACAGAAACAAACTAGGCCCTTCCTGTCTCTTTTCTGCAGAAGCTTTAAGGAACTTTTAAGTGAGGCCTCCTCTGGTAGAAAACTTCAGAGGAAAGGAAAACCTGTGAAAAGTAAGACATTCTTCAAGGCTTATCTGAATAGCTTCAAGGATGAGAATGTACCCACTCAAAATTTTAAATGTGCTTAACACTCCACTCCCAATGTCTCTCAAAATCTACACCAAATCCACGATCTTTTGGGCAGGGAAATACTGAGGTCATTCATCAGTGAAGAGCCCCAGGACAACGCGATGTCTCCTTCACTTTCCTCGAGGAAGTTGTCCACCTTAGTTGCAGAAGCAAAATTCGAGGCTCAGAAACAAAATCGAGCTAGTACTCTCCAACCCCTCCCCCAAAAAGCTCAAGGATCCACACAGACAAGGGAGGCCCGCAGCATGAGCTCTCAGTAAATATATGCGGAAGAAGGAGGAAAAAGGGGAAAAGTAGATGAGTGAGGGGATCCCGTGGGATGAACGGCATTGTGGCACACACCCATGCAGTGCTCCCCTCCACTCTAGACAATGTCCCTTGTTGTCGTTCTGGACAGTGTAGGTCTGGTCTGTGTTTTTTGTTTTTTTGTTTGTTTGAGGCGGAATTTCGCTCTGTTATCCAGACTGGAGTGCAGTGGTACCATCTCAGCTCACTGCAACCTCCGCCTCCCGGGTTCAAGCGATTCTCCTGCCTCGGCCTCCTAAGTGGCTGGGATCACAGGTGTGCACCACTATGCCCGGCTAATTCTTGTATTTTTAGTAGAGATGGGGTTTCACTATGTTGGTCAGGCTGGCCTCGAACTCCTGACCTCAAGTGATCCACTTGCCTCGGCCTCCCAAAGTGCTGGGATTACAGGCATGAGCCACCGTGCCTGGCCTGGTCTGTGTTTTATATTGACTCCACCACGGAAGTGCATTTAGAGAGCCCAGCCCTCACCGACCACCTCAGGTTCTAAGATCCCCACAGGTAGTGTCAACATTCACATCACCTGTCTGACCAAAGTCAGCAACTGAACGAGGAACAAATCACCTCAACAAGTTGGCTTCTCTGCTCTGCTAGAGCACTCCATGTGGCAGCAGGGACCCCCCCAGGGTGTGGCCTCTAAAAGGATTTTTCCCACAGAAAACAAAAACAGAAACAAAACCAAAAGGGGGAAGGGTACAACAAAATAATCTATTTGGTAATTTAGAATCTTTTTAAAAACTGGTTCAACTTATCTTTAATTTAACATTGAATATAAAGTATGATTAAGTAAATAAAAATGTCTAAACATTTCTTTCCAATGCCATATATTTTCCTTTTTTAAAAAAAAGATGAAGTCTTCCTGGGTTGCTCAGGTTGGAATGCAGTGGCACAATCTTGGCTCGCTGTAACCTCTACCTCCCAGGTTCAGGTGATTCTTGTGCCTCAGTCTCCTGATAGCTGGGATTATAGACATGCGCCACCACACCTGGTTACTTTTTTTTTTGTATTTTTAGTAGAGACGGAGTTTCACCATGTTGGCCAGGCTTGTCTTGAACTCCTGGCCTCAAGTGATCTGCCCACCTTGGCCTTCTAAGTGTTGGGATTACAGGCGTGAGCCCACCATGGCCAGCCTAATGCCATTTATTTTCAACGAAGGCTGAAAAAGGGCATGAGCAGCAGAAGAAAGCAGGGAGACAGCAGACGACAGGCAGTGAGGAGGGCAGAGGCTGGGGTGGAAGGAGCAGCACGACAGCCAGAGACAGGAGACACGCCTGCTGCTGGAACCAAGAGCAAGGCAAGGAAAGGGCCTGGAGAGCAGGAGGGGTGCTGCAGACTCCGGGGAGCTTGAGGCTGGGGGAGGCTGGGTGGAAGGCGAGCCTGATACAACCTCTTGGGAAGGTAACTTAGCAGTTACCAAGATTTCAAGGAGAGGCCACTGACCATGGACAGTTCTCTTATAAATTACTGTTCCATTTTCTGAACCTTCTGCTAATGTATGTTTCTTATCAGCTTGAATGAGATGACATAATAAAAATGATTCTGGTTGAGAAAGAGCATTGAACTGGGAAGCGAGTTCAGTGTTATTTCTCCAGCCCAGACTTGTACAACTTCGTGAATTGCCTGGTAACTACTCACAGGTGAGACAGCCAGCGCCTCTCCTACCCTCACACAAGGAAGTGGTGCTTTTCATTAATTTAGGTAAAATCTGCAGCTCTTAAACGTTCAGTTTGAAAGAGTTTCCACAATGATATATACACAGTGGAGCTGCCCCCCCACAGCAAAATGAAGAACATTTCCATCACCTCAGAACAGTCCCCTCAGACCCTCTTCCAATCATTCTCCCCCACCTCAGCACAGATTCTGCACCACTACCCCTGGCACCACCCCTTTTGGCTGCAGAAAAAGTGGCCACACATCTTATCTCGGAGGCTGGTCTGGATAACATCAATTTCTAGGCTAGTGATTTCTCAGCCCTGGGTATAGAAGAGGGCAGAGTGGCCACCACATTTACCAATTTAATACTTAAAGGTATACACATTTTATACATTTAAATGGATAAATATTTTATAAAAGCTAATGGGTACTGGACTCTTAAATAATCATCATTGCTCTATGAAGATTAGGACCACAGTCCCAGCCACCTATTGGGAATAGACAGAACACCACAACGCATCTGAACAGTCTAGGCACCGACCTCCCCCCAGGGGTTTTCCTTCTCACTCACCTGGCTGTTTGGATCCCCAAGTAAGTTGCATATATGTGGCACGATCTTGCTTAGTGTTAAAGTCTGTGCTCCAGAGCTGAAAACAAAAGGAGTGCCTTCTTGTTAGTGAGAACCGAGAAAAGAAAAACGCCTGTCTGCCCACACCTGCCCTCCCTGTGTCTCCCCAACCCCCATCACCACCTCACACCAAGTCTCTCTCCATCCCATCCACGCTGGCTCCAGAGTAAATGTATCTGATGGCCCCTTTGCTCAGAGTTCAAAACCTAGGGTGGCTTCTCCCAGATGAGACTTCCTCCAGTCCCCCAGGGCTATGGCGGAACAGGCCCTACCCCTTTAAGGCTGGGCCAGAACTCTGGCCCGCTCCCAGTCCGCTTGCCTCACAGGTGCTGCCTCTGCATTACCGTCTGTCACTGCAAGGCAACTACAAGTCGCTTGAGGGACCTTGCTTAATTCTCTCATGTGCTGTGGCAGAGCTCTCTGCTACAGTAGACATTAAGGCAACACTGCTGGATAAAAAGACAGCAATCAAACCAGAGCATCTGCCCTACTAGGACACATCTGAGCCAAGCACTGCCCTACTGGGGCACATTTGAGTTACAATTTTCACCATCACCATCGCTGCCATGACAAATAGCCTTTGTAAATACAAATCTCTTGGTTAATGTGCCTACAATCTTAGCATAAATTCCTACAATGGGAGCTGCTACGGTCAAAGGCTAGAACTTTTTTTTTTAAAGCTTCAGCTACATGTGGCCAAATTTAATGGCACTGAAAAGGCTAACATATTAAGATGGGAAAAATTTACAAAGTAATATAAACATTAATCTCAATTTTGTTTTTAAAAATAACGTAACTCATTATTTTCATAATCAGAAAAAAGGGTTGAAATTTGTAATTTTAAAAAAGCCTCTCCTACAAATCAGCACATGAAAAAAACGTCAACAGTCATTAGATAAAAACAACTTAAAGCCACAATGAGGTATTACCACACACATATAAAAATGGCTAAAATTAAAAAGTGACAACATCCAATGGCCAGCAAGGGTATGAAGAAACCAGATCACTCAGACATTGCCGGTGGGAAAGTAAAACGGTACGGACAACTCCGGGAGAAAAACTGGCAGTTTCTTGTAAACTAAAAATGAACTTACCAAATGACCCAGCAAGTGTACTCCTGGGCACTGATCCAAGAGACATGGAAACTTATGTTCACATAGAAACTTGTACATGCATGTTCACAGCAGCTTTATCCATAAAAGCCAAAAACTGCAAATTACCCAAATGTTCTTCAACAGGTGAATAGTTTAGCCAACTGTGATACATCTATACCTAGGAATTCTATTTAACAATAAAATGAACTATCAGTCAATGACATGGGCAACCTCAAGGGTATTACGCTGAGTGAAAAAAAGATAAATTCAAAAGGTTACATACTGTATAATTCCATTTACATAACATTCTTGAAATGACAAAATCATAGGGAGGGAGAACAGATGCATGGCTGCCGGGGTCAGGGTGTGGCTACACACGGCAGCATGAGGAAGGGGTGCAGTTGTAAATACACACAAATACGCATGTGTTTACCTGAGAAATTTGCACAAGCTCTGGGGATTGTATCAATCTCAACTTCCTGGTACTGATGCTGTACTACAGTTATTCAAGAAGCTAACATTGGACAAGGGGGATAAGGGGGCATGGACCTCACACTACATCTCTTTGCAACTTCCTGCAAATCTATATTTCAAAATAAAAAGTTTTTAAAAATTCAGCCAGGTAAAAATGTCAGACTCATCGCAGACTTACGCATTGAGTGTTGCTATAAGGCAGAGACAGATTCCTTCTCGAGTACGGAAATTCTTGTGTTTGAAGCCTCCAAGCATTCTGTCCCATACGTACTGCAGATGACAAAGAACAGGTGAGGAACACAGAAGACTGTTGCAGCTGTCACTTAGTAAGGGGGCAATGGAAGGGGGCCTCTTAACGAGTGCCAAGTTAGTCCCACCCTCTACCAACACGTTTAATACTTTCAAGGGCATACTGGAAAATGATGGCATCTATCATGTTATCAAGTATTACAATTTTAAAAACATATTCATTTACATAATTGCATTTAATTCTCCCAAGAACTCTGAAGGGGAGGTATAACTGTCCTCGTTTTATAGTGAGGAAAGCAAGGCCAAAAGAGCCAGTGAGTTGCTGAAGATCACACACTCACACTGTGCTCTGATTTTCTGATCACCCCCCTAATAACAGACAGTGGAACCCAGGAAGGCAGGGCTGTTTCAGTCCATCCCAGCAGCCCCAACTCACTAGAAGACAGGGGCCAGAGCTCCAGTCAGGCCTGCTGACTCCCCAGACACTACAGCTTCCTCTTTTCAGAGAACTGGAGAATCAGTTACATAAATGAACTGAAGAGTCTAATAGGTTAAAACCAAATATATTAAATTCACTAATTTATTCAAAACCCCCATGTTAAACCCACTAATTTTTTCATCTTATACTTTTGTGACTTATTTAAATATCTTGCATGGGGAACAGATTGAATGCTGTGAAAATTTTTATCTGTAATACATCAGCTTAAGTCCATGGAGTCACACCATTTGTGCAAGTACACACACCATTGTGCGTGCATGTGCACAGACAGGCCCGCTGACCTCAAAACACATCTCTTGCCCTACCTGGGGATTAGCAGCTTGATCCATGATCTTTAGCAGCAGCGTTTGGTCCTGCTCCCTCACAGAGTCTTTAGCATCTCCTAGTCTGTCTATTAGACTTGGCAGCACTGAAAATCAAAACGGAAACTGGTCAAATGAAACCCTATTTGGGGGTCTGTGGTCACCAAGTATTGCTATTTCAATTATGTGGGAAGACAAACCCCTGACCTAAATGACGTGTCTCATTCTAAAACCACTCATCTTTGCTCACAGCTCTATTCTTGCTGAAATCCATGAAAGTCAGCAAAAGCTTCTGCAAAATCTTTTGCATAGACAGATATACTATTTGTCTTCATTCTTACCCCACACTCTTCCAGCCAGTTCCCAATGTATTTGTAAGCTGATAAAAATGGAAGGCCTTGGCAGGAAGAGTCAACAGAAAGGAAAATTTAGGTAAAAGTCAAGGAGAGGGGCTCCAGCATATGTGTTTGGGGGTGGAAGGAGTAGGCACTTATGGGTAAGTCTTACATTTCATTGACATTGTGTGTTTTTAGTTTTACATCACACCCAAACACACATGAGACAGAGCCCAGCTTTCCATCTTCCCCCACATACCCAAATGAGGACCCTCCCACCAGTGCTCCAAGGACACCTGTAGACCAGAGGTCAGCTTATTTTAACAGTCTGGAAACCTCTATTACAAGAGATATCTCTGAATAGTTCAGCTAATTTAGGAGGAAAATGGAACACTATTAAAATATGGAATTTCTAAAAGGAATGGTTTATTTGTAAAAAGATACTAGGTGCTAGAATGGGATAATAGTTCACCACTTTTTCAGAAGGAGCATATTGATAAGAAAGTTAACAGAAAAGAACAAATACATGTGTGGCAATGAAAATAGAGAGATTCCATAAGGAAATGGTTGCATAGAGCTGCTTAGTGTTTATACTGCCCCTGTGAAACACCGGAGGTCAAGAATTTCGAGGTATTTAAATCTATGAAATCTGTGGGTGTTGTTCCATTTGGCTGACGTATTGTTTTCCCTCAAAATAACAGCGAACATTTACTATACACTTGTAATGACATTTACAATCAAGGTGAAAATGGTAATGCCAACCATAATCAACTGGGGAAAAATACAGCTGGCTCGGTTTTATAGGACTTCTCAAAGAAAACTGCCTCTCATTAAAGGGGACCAGGGGTCAGGGACAAATATGGCTTGGTTGGCACGAAAGGGTGACAGCTAATTTAGCATAAGAAATAAAAACGGCACTAATATGAGTTCCATATGAGAACACAAAGAAGCCAGCACAAAGATAAGGGGGAGGGTAAGGGCACCTGTAGGCCCAGAGGCCAGAGAAGCCCAGCAGGGAGGGAAGGCAGCGGTGGCCAGGGCTGCGGGAGGGAAGGCAGCGGTGCAGCCGGCCAGGGCTGCGGGAGGGAAGGCAACGGTGCAACGGGCAGGGGCTGCGGGGGCTGCGGGGCGAGGACTGGCTGTTTGGAAGGAGCTGCAGCGAGACCAAGGGGGATGAATGGGGAGGCAGGGTGGCTGCCGGAAGGGTTGGAAGCAGCTAAGTGGAGGAGCCGGAGAGGCCGAGGGAAGGCTGGGGTCTGAAGGGGCCGGGGCCGCTTCACTACTGCCGCAGCTCACCTGTGCCGATCTGCGCCTTGAACCGATCCTGCAGCCGGGTCACGAGGGCGGACAGGATGTCCATGCCCAGCAGAACCACCTGCAACGGGAAACACCCGGAGCCAGTTAGCGGCCGGCCTGCGGGGCAGCGCTCCCGCCCACCCGCTCCGGGGACACCCCGACATTTCTAGTCCAAACGCAGTCAGAGAGTCCAGAGCGTGCATGCCGACTGGGAGAACCAAACTGATTAGCGCGAGGAAGGACGATCTTCCACAAAAAGAGCTGTGTACAGCTATAATGGAAAATACTCTGTGAGGGGAAAAACGAAATAAAAGGCTATACAGCGTAGCCAAAGCCGGATTAGCCGCCTTGCAGAGTTTAAGAGCGCGCCGCGGTCCCGCCCCCTCCAGTTCCGCCCCGACGAAGAGCGTATGCAAATTTTCGAGCGGCCGACGCTCGGTCTTCTGGGTAAAACCCGGCCGCCGTTTCTGTGACCCTTCAGGAGCCTCCGAAAACAAAGAATTGGTGGTGTCGTCAAAAGCTATGCAGGCTGCAGGTAAGGTAACTACCAGGCCGACTAGGGCGGGACTCACGAATTAACTACCACAACCCTACAAGGTATTGGGGCTTCCTGCTTGCAGCGCACGACACCTTTATCTTAACCATCCTTTTCTTGGGGTTGCGCTACTGTCCAATGAGCGCATAGTGAGGGCAGTACTGCTAACGCCTAAACAACACGCTCGCATCAACTGAAGTTCTGCTTTACGTTGGTGCAATTTTTGGAAAAAATGAAAACCCTTCAATAACGGTAAACCATGAATAAATTTAGGTTTTGTGTTTTATTATACCAGTAGATGGCGCACGATAAGTATGATTACGTTTCCACGAAAACCTCCGAGTTTTTCCTAGGAAAACATTTGGGACTTAAAGTCAACTTGACCCGGAGTGTCCAAAGCAACTGTCCTGTCTCACTTCTCTTCGTGCTTAGCTAGCCCTGTAACCTAGGTGGAGTTTCAGTCAGCGTTTGCACCTCCACATGAGATGTCATCAGCATTTTGGGAGGCTGAGGTGGGCAGATCTCCATTGTGAGACTTGATTAAACATGCTTCCAAACACAATGTCGGGCAGTGCCCAATGTTCGTATACGGCCTGCCCCTGCGTCTGGCCGCTGATAAGAGCAAAAACTGCTGGTTTTTCTACTCAGCTTTGAAATCTACTGCTTCAAAACTGAAGGAATCCAAAGTGGCCTAATAATCCCCACAATATATAAAATGTTCTTGAAAGAAACAGGCTACCTGACAATATTAAAGAAAATAATTTTTAAAACTTTTATGAAGAGAACAACTTGTAAACAGATTTTTCTTTTAATAATATAATAATGGTATAAACATTTTAAAATAATGACTCTATTTTTGAGCTAAAAAGGATTAGGTTTCACACTATGACTTTCTTCTAAACAGTACGGTATGAAGTGGGGGGAGTAACTACATCCAGCAGAGACAGTGGAGGTCACCATCAAGTACACTTGATATGGTGTTATGAAAACGGCATTCTGCCTCTGTGATAGTCCTTACCAAAACCCCTAAGCCCAGTCTAAGCATGAGGAAAACAAATTCCAAGAGAGGAGCATCCTACAAAACACCTGACCAGTACTGCTCAAAACTATCAAGATCTTCAAACGCAAGAACTCTGAGAAACTCACAACAACAGGAGCTAAGGGAAGCATAACAAAATGTAATGAGGTGTCCTGGAAGAGAGTCTAAACCAGAAAAATGAGATTTTTCTTTAGGTAGAAACTAAGGAAATATTAATACAGCATGAACTTTAGTAATAATATATCAATACTGGATCATTAGTTGTAATAAACCACACTAATGTTAGATATAATAATGAGATTGTATTATCTTTGCAATTTTTCCGTAGGAAAAAAAAGTTGATTTTTTAAAAAAGAACACCCCTGCTGGGCACTGTACGTTGGGAGGCCAAGGCAGGCAGATCACGAGGTCAGGAGATCGAGACCCTCCTGACCAACCTGGTAAAACCCTGTCTCTACTAAAAATACAAAAATTAGCTGGGCATGGCGACGAGTGCCTATAATTCCAGCTACTCAGGAGGCAGGAGAATCACTTGAACCAGGGAGTCAGAGGTTGCAGTGAGCCAAGATCGTACCACTGCACTCCAGCCTGTCGACAGAGTGAGACTCCATCTCAAAAAAAAAAAAAAAGCCAGCCCATCACTTAAGTGAGTCATTTAGCTTTTGTCTGGTGAAATCTTAAGCATCTGTACAGTTGCATTACTGGTTACAGGTAGGGGTGTTATTCATTACAGAAACATCCCTTCATACATGTTCAAGGCTAAGGTAAAGAGGACTATAGCATGAAAACTGACTTCAGCTTTTCCAGGGTGGCAGTATACTTAGTAGGTCTGAGCAGAGAAGGCCTCATTAAGTCCGGACAGTCAGGTTTCAATGCCTTGCCTAGATGGACTGGGGAGTGTGGAAACTCCCAAAGGAGACTGAGTGGGCAGATGCACCTGAGCCCCAAAGAAATAGGACAGGAAAGGTCAAGGGCGCCAGCCGGGATGACGGAAGGCAGTTCCAGCACTGACAGCTCGGGCCCTTCTCCAGGGCTTCCATTTCCCTACTGAAGAAAGGATACATGAAAAAGTCCTTGCCCAGAAGATCACTCTAATAATGAGCTGTAAAGACCTCTTTGTGCCTAAATCTCCTCATCTGTAAAACAGGGACAATAATAACAGCTACCTCGTGGTTGTTATGAGAATTAAATAAAGTGTGAATGTAAAATGCTTGAAACTGCCTTGCACATAAGGGCACTTTTTTCCCCCGTTTCTGCTTTCTTCAGGCCTTAGGTCTACAAAACCAACCTCTTCTGCATGGCTCACTGGAACACGCAATTCTGTTTTATGGAATGAAGTGTTGCCTAATTCTAAAATCACAAATAAAAGCCAATCAAAATCTTTAAACTAAATTTGTCATAATTTTTTCTTCCAACACCATTAACTGCATGGCCCTTGAACACTGCCTCTGACCTTTTACTAATATCTACATTTGTGCTTGTTTCCCCAGCTAAACTCCTTGAATGTAAGGAATACTACCATCTTGCATTTCCTCGGAATTCCCATAATAATAGCATGACACTGGGTACAAAGTAGGTGATCGATAAACCCTACTTTATTGACGTGAATGAGGCTGGAACAGATGAGTTCTCAAGATCCAACACAGTTTCATTATCCTAAAAACCTCTAAAAGACCCTTTTGTAAAAGAGAGAAGAGGGCTGACCAGGTCACTGGGACCAACACTCCTGCTGAGCACAACAAACAATGCTGGATATAAAAGAACATCTGCTTGAAAGCATCAGAGAACTAAGAAGGCACAGAACTTCCAGGTCAAGAAACACAGACAACTAAAATTCACAGAGATGAGCCTCCAGCAACTGGTCCACTTTGCCCTGGGGCCATTTAAACACTGGGAAAGGGCACAGAGAATCACTTTTAATAATCTCTTGGGTCATCTAGGAGGGCAAAGGTTAGATTCCAAAGCCCTCCAAAATTGGTGGCCTAGTTAACTCCCTACCACTTGGACTGGAAACCCAAATGGCTAGACTTTAGGAAGAGAGTGAGTTGGAAACAAAACAGCCTTCACGCGGACTGCAGCCCAGTTTCCAAGCATCTGGGTAGTCTGGAAAAATCCTAATCCCTGACATCAGATTGAAGTGAGTTTAGACTGTGCCCAAAAGCCCTGAGCAGATAAAAACACAAGTCATTTCCGGATTTAGAAACATCATCCTAGTCTAGTCTTCGATTTATTCCTGTAATAATTTTTCTTTTGTTGTTGTTGTTTGTTTTTTGAGACAGAGTCTCACTCTGTCGCCCAGGTTGGGAGTGCAATGGTGCAATCTCTGCTCACTGCAACCTTCGCCTCCCAGGTTCAAGAAATTCTTGTGCCTCAGCCTCCTGAGTAGCTGGGATGTGTGATTAGCCCAGCTAAGTTTTGCATTTTTAGTAGATACAGGGTTTACCACATTGGCCAGATTAGTCTCGAACTCCTGACCTCAAGCTATCTGCCCGCCTCGGCTCCCAAAGTGCTGGGATTACAAGCATGAGCCACTGCACCCTGCCTATTCCTGTAACAATTTTTCAGAGAGAACATCTGAAACATAACCAAAGATAACCAGGCGCACAGGACAAAGTAAATGAAAAGTAGCAGAAACAAAGACCAACCGGAACTCTGGATCCCTGGATAGGAGAATCATTAACAACAGACTTTAAAATAACAAGTCAGACCAGGTGTGGTGTCTCAGCCCAGCACTTTGGGAGGCCGAGGCGGGCAGATCACCTGAGTTCAGGAGTTCGAGACTAGCCTGGGCAAGATGATGAAATTCCATCTCTATAAAAAAATTTAAAAATTAGCTGGGTGTGGTGGTGTGTACCTGTGGTCCCAGCTGCTCTGCACAGTAGGCTGAGGTGGGAGGATCACTTCAGCCTGGGAGGCAGAGGTTGCAGGGAGTGGAGATCACGTCCCTGCACTCCAGCCTGGGCAACCGAGAGAGACACCCCATCTCAATAAATTAATTAAATTAAATAAGTCTTATTATGTCTATGAAGAAAAAACACATGATTAAAGTTTTGGGTAGATAAATGAAAATTTTTTTTTTTTTGAGATGGATTCTTGCTCTTTCACCAGGTTGGATGGAGTGCAATGGCGCGATCTCGGCTCACTACAACCTCTGTCTCCCAGATTCAAGCAATTCCCCTGCTTCAACCTCCTGAGTAGCTGGGACTACAGGTGCGTACCACCACACTTGGCTAATTTTTTGTATTTTAGTAGAGACGGGGTTTCACCATGGCCAGGATGTCTCGATATCCTGACCTCATGATCTACCTGCAAGAACCTCCCAAAGTGCTGGGATTACAGGCATGAGCCACCGTGACCAGCCGAGAAATGACAACTTTTAAAATTACAGAGATTAAACAAATAATACAAGAGAAAAAATGAAATACTGAATGAATGGGCTTTTTTTTTTCTAAGTGCACTGTAAATACATGAAGAGAACCAAACAGGAAACTAAGTCTGCAGAAAAAATCCAGAATAAAGAGAGGCAAAAAGATGGAAAATTCAAAAGAGTAGGTAAGAGGATAGAGAGAAAACATTTAATTTAAATGGAATTCAAAACGAAATGAGAGATAATAGGTAAAAAGCAACAGCTGACATTTATTAGAAGTTTTGGTTTTTTTGAGACAGGCTCATGCTCTGTCACCCAGGTTGGAGTGCAGTTGCGTGATCTCAGCTCACTGCAACCTCCACCTCCCAGCTTCAAGTGATCCTCCTGCCTCAGCAACCAACCCGCGCCCCCCCCACCCCGCCCCACCACCACCGCCCCAGTAGCTGGGACTACAGGCGTGTGCCACCACACCCAGCTAATTTTTTGTGTTTTTGTAGAGGCTAGATTTTGCCACGTTGCCCAGGCTGGTCTAGAACTTCTGGACTCAAGCGATTTGCCTCTGTTGGCCTCCCAGAGCACTGGGATTACAAGTGTGAGCCACAGCACCCAGCCCAGGATGGTATTTTAAAAAAATAAAAAATAGTGTTGGTGAAGATGTAGAGAAACCGGAACTGCTGTACACTGCTGGTGAAGTGTAAAATGGTAGAGATGTTATGGAAAATAGTTATAGCAATTCCTCAAAAAAATTAAACATAATATTACCATATGATTCCAGCAATTCTACTTCTGGGCATATACCCAAAAGAAGTAAAAGCAGAGTTTCCAAAGACAGTTGTAAACCCATGTTCTCAGCATCATTATCTACAAGAGTCAAAAGGAGGAAACAACTCAAGCCTTGCTTGACAGATGATGGATATGCAAAGTGTAGTCTGCCACTCTACCCATACAATGGAAATTTAGCTCTTTTCTGAACGACTACAACGTGGATAAACTCTGAAGGCTTTATATGGAGTAAAGTAAGCCAGTCACAAAGACAAATATTGTCTGGTTCCACTTACATGAATTACCTAGACCAGTCAAATTCACTGATACAGAAAGTGCACTGGTTTCTGTCAGGGGCTGTAGAAGGGAGAAATGAAAGTTACTGTTTAATGGCTACAGGGTTTCAGTTTTACAAGAGAAAACACTCTGGATATAGATGTTGGTGATGGTTGCACAATGCAAATGTGCTTAATGCCACTGAACTGTACACAAAACTAAGTTACATGGTAAATTTTATGTTCTGTATAACTTACAACAATTAGAAATAACTTTTAAACAATAGCTGATGGTTATGAAGTTTGTGTTATGGGGCAATAAAAATGTTCTGAAATTAGACAGTGGTGATGGTTGTACAACTCTATCAATGTATTCTAAACCACTGAATGTTACGCCTTTAGAAAGAATAAAAGGCCAGGCACAGTGGCTCATACCTGTAATCCCAACACTTTGGGAGGCCAAGGCGGGCAGATTGCTTGAGCCCAGGTGTTTGAGACCAGCCTGGCAAAACCCTGTCTCTACAAAAAAATACAAAAATTAACTGGGCATGGTGTCACAACCCTGTAGTGCCAGCTACTCAGGAGACTGAGGTGAGAGGAGCGCTTGAGTCTAAGAGGTTGAGGCTGCAGTGAGACATGATCCTGTCACTGCACTCCAGCCTGGGCAACAGAGCAAGATCCTGTGTCCAAAAGAGTAAAGCAATACCTGAAGAGGTAATGGCTGAAAATCTTCCAAAAACTGTAGAAAAATCAAGCCACAGATTCAAGAAGCCCAATGAATCACAGCATGCTAAAGAAAAAGAAATCCATACCTAGATATGTTAGGTACGTCGTTTAAATGATGAAGATTAAGACCAATATTGCCAACAATAAAGAAATGCATCAGCAAAGTGAAAAAAGACAATTACTAATTACCAACCTATAATTCTATGACCAGTGAAATATACCTTTCTAGAAAGTGAAATAATTCTCATACAAAAACTAAAAGAACTTTTCATCACTTAGTTTAGAAGCTATCCATTCTTTTAAATTCAACTTTAGTGACTGTCCTGGTGCTACTGGCTTAACAACAAATCATTCCATGTAACTTGCCATATTAATAACGTATTTCCCCTTTATTATGTTAATGATCTCAAAAGATGCAAACCATCTGAGAAACTGAACATCCACTGCATTCACAATTAAAAAGTCTTAGCAGATTAAGAAGAGAAAGATTCTCCCTTAACTTCATAAAGGATATATTTTTTCAAACCTACAAAAAGCATCACACTTAATGATGAAACACCAAAAGCTTTCTGAGACTGGAACATGACAAAAATACCCACTCTGCAACTTCTGTTCAACATTGTATCTGCAGTCCTAGCTAAGTAACTGTGGCAAGAAAAAAAATAAAAGTATGAAAATTAGCAGAAAAAAAAATTATCATTTTGAATGGAAAATATAATTGAGTAAAAAAATGTAGAACAGGCCAGGCATGGTGGCTCACGCCTATAATCCCAGCACTTTGGGAGGCCGAGGTGGGTGGATCACGAGGTTAGGAGTTCAAGACCAGCCTGGCTAACATGGTGAAACTTTGTCTCTACTAAAAATACAAAAATTAGCCAGGCATGGCAGCAGGTGCCTCTAATCCCAGCTACCTGGGAGGCTAAGGCAGATAATTGATTGAACCCAGGAAGCAGAGGTTGCAGTGAGCAGAGATCATGGCATTGCATTCCAGCTCTGTCTCAAAAAAAGAAAAAGAAAAAATCTAGAAGATCTGAAGATGCATTATAAAATTAATGTTTTGCAAGACTAATACAAATTCAATATATATGAAAAAAATTACATTTCTCACAACAAGCCAAAGAGGAAATTTTAAAATGTTCCTATTTTTAATTGCATAAAAATGGTAAACACCTAGGAATAAATCTAGCCAAAATATCTGCCCAAAAAGCTATGTAACAAATTTAAAAATTTTTTGATAGCGAAAATAAAGGAGAAAAAAAACTCAGTATTGTGAAATTTTCAGTTCTCCCAAACTGATCTAAATATTCAATAAAATTTCATTCAAAACCCCAATAAACACAAACATTTATTTTTTCAAGTACTAAACAAGCTGATTCTAAAATACATGTGATAATACGGCAAGGCACTCTTTTGGTAAAATAAGGTGATAAAACTTGCTCCCCGTGGACATTAAGATTGATTACAATATCAGAGGAATTAAGGAAATGTGTTATCAGTTGATGGACAGACACATATACCAACAGACAGGATAAAGAAACAGACTCAGGCCTATTGGTGTATTTATGACAAAACAGGCATTACAGAGCAGTGACAAGAGGGCTACTTTTTAAACCGATGTCTCTGGATCAACTGATTATCTACATGGATATAAAAGAAGCTGACTGCTATCTCACAACCTGCATAAAAAAGAATTCCTGATAATAGATAAATGTGCAGAAAGTAAAGCAATAAACCTTTTAGAAAATAACTTCATGATCCCAGGATAGAGGAAAATATCAGGACACAACAAAACTGTAAAGGACAAGATTGTTATAACTGGACCAAATTAGAATTAAGAACTTTGGCATACCAAACCCACTTAAGAAAGTGAAAGTCAAGTCACACTAGAAGAAGGTATTACAAAACAAATAAGCAATAACAGGCTTGTTTCTAGAATATATAAAGGCATTATGTGGAGTAAAGTAAGCCAGTCACAAAGACAAATACTATCTGGTTCCACTTCCATGAATCACCTAGACTGGTCAAATTCAGTCTAGAAAGTGTTCAACAAAGCAACTGATAGGCAAGCTGTTAGAAAAATGGGCAAACTATGTAAATAGGCACTTCACAAAAGAAATCAATGGTCATCATTCTAAGAAAAGTTTTTCAATTTCCATTAGTCATCAAGAAAATGCAAATTAAATGAGACAGGCCACGCACAGTGGTTCATGCCTGTAATCCCAGTACTTTGGGAGGCAGAGGCGGGCAGATCACCTGAGGTCAGGAGTTCGAGACCAGCCTGGCCAACATGGTCAAACCCCATCTCTAAAATAATAATAGTAAATAACTAAAAATTTTAAAATTAAATGAAACACTACTGCACATTCCAAAGGCTAAAATGAAAAAGACCCACAAGACTGAGTGTTAACAAGAATGTGGTGCCACAGAAACTCTCCTACATGCTGGCAGGAATGTAAACTGGCATAATCAGCACCTTAGAAAACATCTTGGCATTATCTAACAAATCTGAAGATATGCAGCAATACCACTGTTGGGTGGTATTCTGTTGGAATATACCCAACAGAAACACATGCATACGTACAACGGGTGAAATGCACAAGAATGCTCAGAGCAGCACTACTTAGTAGTCAAAAACTAGAAATCCCTAAGTGTATCTACTCCGGAATGTTGAAGCTGTGGGTTTCATACCAAGAGATGCAATAAACATTGAAAATAAATGAATCACAGCTATACTCAGCAATACAAATAAATCTCATAAGAATGAGTCAAAGGGCCAGAAACAAACATACATACATCTGTATGAAGTTCAAAAACAATCAAACAAAGTGGGCACGGTGGTGTCTGTCTACAGTCCCAGCTATTTGGGAGGCTGAGGCTGGATGATCACTTGAGCCCAGGAGTTCAAGTCCAACCTGGGCAAGATAGTGAGACCCCATCTCTAAACATAATTAATTTTTAAAAAACAAGCAAACATAAACTGTAATCTTAAGGTGCATATTTAGATAATAAAACTAAAAAGAAAAGCAAAAAAGCAGTTATCATAAAAGTCAGAAGAGCGGTTACTTAAGGGAGTCCTGGTGGCAATGTCCTAAGCATGTTCTATTTCTTGTCCTGAAGATCAATTAAATAGCTATTAGCTTTAAAACACATCATTAAACTGTGTCTTTGTGTTTTGTGCACATTCTACATGGAGTTCACAGTTTTGTTTAAGTTTTAAAAATTAGAACAGTAGGAGTGATGCTGACCACCAGACCTGCAAGTTTATAGCAACTGACCAGATCTGTCTCTGCGTTTCCAAAACACTTATAAAGGCACCAAAATGGAACTGTTCTCTTTCCAGAACATGAGGTCTGCTCATTGAGCAAAGAAAGGACTACTAAATCCTTTTCTCCAAAAAATATCCATAAGGGACAAACTAGGTGATAAAAACAGGCCATTTCTTAAGCTTCAGAAGACTGGATTATCTAAGGTAAAAATATTGTACTTTATTGTTTTAAGGTACACACATATTGTACTTTATTGTTTTAAGGTACTTTTGCATAAATCTGAGTAATCTTACAATAATTTTGAGACGTAGAATATATTATCCTTATTTTGCAAATAAGGAAAATAAAGACCAAAAGATTTATCCAGGGTTGTAAAGTTTGTTAATGACGAAACTGCAACAAGCCTGAGCCTCCTGACTACACCAAAGCCATTTTCACTATAACGTAATAACGGTATACACAAAACCCCACATTTTTAGTCTTTTTCATCTCTCTCTCTCTCTCTCTCTCTCTCATTCTCTCTCTCTCTCTCTCTCTCTAGCAAGCTTGAGACCTTCTCTGCCAACATCAGATAACCTCAAATGTCAGCCTCGGCTCTCAACCTCTCTGAGACTCTGAGAATGCCTCAACTAGGAAAACACACACTGGCTTTGTCAGCACAGCTTTGGGGCTGACAACCAGCTCTCCCACCTATGGCAGCTGCTCCAACTCCGAGCTTCAAATGCTCATCAGTAAAACCAGAATAATAATATATTTACCTTAAGGAGTACAAACGAGGCTAAACAAAGTTTTAACAAAATGCTCAGAATATCACAGGCACCCAGTAAGTTTCCCTTCTTTATGAGAGCAGCACTTTAATAATAATAATAAAGCACGGCTTACTGAGGTAAGGGGCAAACAAAGTAGGCACAAAATCTAGAAAAGAAAGTAAGGTTGCCTAAAATTCCATCACTCAACAATACCCTGTTACTATTTTGGTGACTATCCTGCAAGACATCTAGGCACACTCATATGCACATTTTTCCATTCAATGTGCAACGGACATCTTCCCAAGTCAATAAATACAGGTCTACATCCCTACTCTCAATGGCTTTACGATAATATTGTACCTAGATATCATAATTACTCAACCAGTCCTATGAACAAGCAGGGTTTTCGTTATTTTACACAATATGATGACGGATATTCCACACAGGTGCTATTATTCCCTTAGTACAACTGCTGAGAACATTTGCTGGGACAAAAAGAAAACACGCTGTATAATACAGTATACTGTTAGTTCTGCTTTTAACGTAATGCACTAGGTGCTGCTTTAAAAACAGAACTATGCCGAGGTGGGCAGATCACGAGGTCAAGAGATCGAGACCCTCCTGGCCAACATGGTGAAACCCCATCTCTACTAAAAATACAAAAAATAGCCAGGCATGGTGGCACGCGCCTGT
>NW_016107887.1:237445-247035 GCF_001604975.1 Cebus imitator | reverse complement strand
AAAAAAGAAAGAAAAGAAAGAATATTTTTTAGTTTTTTTTAAAAGACTTTAGATTGCAACCTCACTAAGGGGAAATTAATTAGCACTCTACACTGTACTTACTTTCAAATTCAAGAATAAAAGCACAACACAAATAATCCCCTCAAGAAAAGTGTGGTAGTCAATGACTTTGTGTGTATATACACATACAATGGGAGTGGTCATCATCCAAACTTGTTATCCTTCAAAGCAGTCTCCTAGGAAGTGCCTGAGTGCTCAACCCAATAACAATGCCACCGGGCAGTCTATTTTTAAAATTCCTCTTCTGGAATGCCCTCCAGAGATAGTTTATGAACCATACAAGTGAATGTCTGTTAAAACACGTTAAGTAATATTACATTAATGGGACTTGGAAAGTTACGAGCTATTACCAGTTAATCGTCCATATAAAAAATTTTACCCCTCAAAAGGTATTTAGGACCATCATACCACCAAACCACTTTCTTTTACACGAGGCAGCAACATGTCCAGTCACACTAGGAGATAAGGTTTAAAATACAATGAGAGACAGAGTTAGCAACCTTTGTTTGAAGACCTAGACCAATCCAATACAACTAATCCAACAGAACTTTCAGCAATGACAGAAATGGTCTACATCAGTGAAGTCCAATACAGTAGCCACTAGTCACATATGGTGACTGCGCAAATGAAACGTGGCTAGTGCAAATGCGACACAGGACTTTTCATGTAATTTAACTTGATTTAATCTAACTTTAAACCACCACAGGAGGCTCACGGCTACTGTGTTTGACAGGAGACCACTGGCTGCAAACTTGGACAGGTAGATAGAAATGAAGCCAGCCATGTGAGGGGGGAAGGGGACCATGGAAACTTGGGGCACCTCTTAAACCTTCAGTCACTTGATACCATGTGGGACTAAAGGACAGTAAGGCCACAGCTCCAGATTTTAAACCCTGGCAACTTATCCAAAGAATTTCAAAGCACGGAGGAGACCAAACAAAACATATTTGTGGGTCATATCCAGCCACAGACTTCTAAATTTGCAATCTCTCTCATCCAGATACATCCCACAAACATGAGATCAGGCACCAAGATATTCATGACAAAGGAAATAAACAAAGATCCAAGTTTCCCACATGGACTTTCACGATTTTCCCAACTATGCTTCCAAGCTGACCTACCTGTTCCTCTCTCTCAGCAGCCCCGGCCCACCAGCAGGACTCACAGCTCTTCCCTGCCCAAGTTGCCTAGATTCTCCCTAGTCTCTTTCAAAGCCCAGGTCCCCAATCCTTCTATGAGATAGTTCTAGCTAGCCCCATCCAAGAGGTCTCCAGCCTCCTAATTTCTCCAAACCCCAATCTGAATAGTACTTTCTTCTATCTCCTTTGTATGCATACGAAGCAACTCTCCAAAAAGACCACAAGCTACTCAAAGCAGGGCAGATTCTTACACAACCTTTCTCATCCACTCATTTGCCCAAAGACAGTAACAAAAATAGGGGGCGGGAGGGAAATCATGGGGCAGTTACCATGTATCTTGCAGAGATTCTCTATTTAATCCTCACAACAACATTTTGAGGCAAATACCATGCCTATAAACATGCCTACTTTGCAGATAAGGAAACTGAGCCCCGAAAAGATGAACAAACCATTAGGCAAAGGTCACTCCACGATTATGTGGCTTAAATAACGTCCACTAATCCATTAAGTCTTTCAAAAGGGCAAACCAAGAACACTAAGTTTGTAATGACACCCAAGTCAAATCACTCTGTGTCTACTTTTTCCAGAGAACCATCTGCCCACTGGTTGTGCTTCTGACAAAAAGTGCATAACAGAAGCTATTCCAAGAGTGTACTGTAACTAATTTTAGAAACCAAAATATCTGTGAATTGGCTTACAGCTCCCAGCATTTCAGTGGGAGAGGAGTCAACTCCTCCCTAAAGGAGTAATCTCCTTCCACTGATTTTTCTGAGTTCATACCAGGGTGAAATCCTTACAAAAATCTTAGCTCCAGGAAGACATGTTACTACTTTTTAAAAAATACTAAAAAAGAAAAAAAAGATATTACTACCCTTTCTTGAAATGTTGGAATCTGGAAAAATACAATAGTCTGTGCTTAGCATACTCTCTAACTCATGTGATGCAGATTTTTTAAAAGGGGGAAGGTGCATTCATTTATGTACTTAAAATGTATTGAGCACTTATTAGAATTCTATATACTTGGCTAAGTATCAATCAAGTATACAGGTAGGATGAACAAGCTGTTAAGACATACAAGGAGTTTCACTGGGTTAACAGTTACATAAAGATCTGTGTCAGTAAACAAGAAAATTAAAAAAAAAAAGAAAAAACATGGGATCCTAGAAACAGAGGGGCCAATTCAAAACAGAGGTGAAGGCAATTACCAAGATGATGGCAAAAGGGAGTCTCAGAACAATGGCAGGGTACCCAATATTTTGTTTGTTTTTGAGACAAAGCTGTGCTCTGCTGCCCAGGCTAGAGTGTAGTGATGCAATCTCAGCTCACTGCAACCTCCAGCTCCCTGGTTCAAACGATTCTCCTGCCTCAGCCACCCGAGTAGCTGGGACTACAGGCATGTGCCACCATACCCAGCTAATTTTTGTATTTTTAGTAGAGACAAGGTTTCACCATGTTGGCCAGGATGGTCTTGAACTCCTGACCTCAAGTGATCCACTTGCCTCAGCCTCCCAAAGTGCTGTGACTACAGGCGTGACTCACCACACCCAGTCTGGGCACCTAATTAAAATCAGCACAGTGAGGGTAGAGAATAAAAGCAATTTAGAAATCCACAGAGGAAGACAAAGTTCATGGTCCAAAATCAAATCTCCAAGTTTGTCTCCAAAATGATTTTGCTTTTCTTTTATTTGTTTGGGTTTTGTTGTTGTTTTTTTCCCCACAGGGGGCAGGGAGCAGACATTTGCTTCAATCATGACCCAAAAAAATTCACATATGACATCTAGCAGGTATGGCACATGACAACTCGAGGTTATTCTAAAGGCTCCTTGACTCTAGAGTGGGACCCCTCCTATCCCATTTCTTTTTCTGTCACTTTCATGCTGCAGAACTCTGGTCAGTTCTGTTATGAAGAGAACCACAGTTGCCTTTGTCTGTTTCCCTGGCCATCACTGAACTTGACCCTCTATGTGCATTTCCTGCAGACGGAAGTCGGCTCCAGAGATCTGGCTACATTCAGATTCAACATTTCTTGCCAGAATATTTTATAAGTGGGATATATACTATAATCTTTATCCCAATATCTTCCATATTTCAACAAATCTAAGAAGACATCATCAACTTTATGAAGAACAAGGAAAAAACTGGTGACAAACTGCTACACAATCGATCAAAACACTCATCTTGATATCAGAGATGGTAAAACTGTAGAGGTAGAAAAGAAAGTGTCTCAGAATTGAAATTCTATTACAAACAGTTTGCTCATTACTTAAAAAAATAAAAAAAACTTTCTTTAATTGGATTTACAGGAGTTCTACAGAATAACAACTTCAAAAACACCTTTTAAAACAGAAAGAGTCAGCTGGGCCCAGTGGCTCATGCCTGTAATCCCAGCACTTTGGGAGGCCAAGGCAGGTGAGTCACAAGGTCAGGAAATCGAGACCAGCCTGGCCAACATGGTAAAATCCTGTCTCTATTAAAAATACAAAAATTAGATGGGTGTGGTGGCATGTGCCTATAATCCCAGCTACTTGGGAGGCTGAGGCATGAAAATTGCTTGAACCCAGGAGGCGGAGGCTGCATGTGAGCCAAGGTTGTGCTACTGCTCTCCAGCCTGGCAACAGAGTGAGACTCCATCCCTCCCCGCCCCCCCCCAAAAAAAAAAAAAAACCAGAAAGAGTCTTAGAAGTATGGCCTGCTTTACATGCAATGACTCTTGGAAACAGAAATGATCTTTCAAGGTACTTTCCAACCATGGATTTCAAGACCCTTTTCTTTCACATCCTACCCCACCACATTTCCCGTTATTTATCACGTCTCTATACTTTAGCCATGAGACTACCTCTCAGGGAATACCCAGAAAAACAAGGAACAGCTAAAAAATTCAGTTATGTTGGAAACAACTGGCAGTTTTTTTAAAAAGTAAACACACACGTACCACATGACTGAGCAATTCCATTCCCAGGTATCTACCTAGAAATGAAATATAGAAATAAAAGTGGGTGGGGGTGGTCAAGATGGGTGACTGGAAGCAGCTCATGTGCACAGCTCTCATGGAGAGGAACAAAGGGGCGAGTAAACACAGCACCTCAGCTAAACACACCCGGCTGGTATATGCACTGGGACCAATCAAGGAAACAACTCCACCCATGGAAAACGGAGAAAGCAAGGCAGGACAACGGCCCACTCCGGAGTGACACAGAGCCAGGGAACCTCCCCAACCCAGGGAAGCAGTGAGTGAATGTGGGACTCCGGGAACTCACACTTCTTCCACAGATCTCTGCAACCCTCGGGATCAGGACACCACCTCATGAACCCACTCCACCAGGGTCTTCAGTCTGACACAGAGCTATGTGGAATCTTGGCAGAGTAGTTGCTCAGGCACCCACAGAGACCTGAGAGCCTTTGTACCGAGGCTTTCTGGGCTTCCAAGCAAAAGGAGCTGCAACACCACCTTTGGGGCTGAAGCAGACCCTGAGAATAGCACAGCTGCTCTATGAAAATGAGGTGAGACTGCTTTTCTAAGCAGGTCGCCAATCCCATTCATCTTTAGTGCGTGGGCCCTCCCATGGTTGGGTCCTCCCAACTGAGGTCTCCAGCCACCTCCTACAGATGCCTTTGGGCTGGCAACAGACCCATACCTTCCTGGGGCAGAGCTCCCAGAGGGACGGACAGGCCACTATCTTTGCTGTTTTGTAGACTTCACTGTTGTTACCTCCAGGTATTAGAAAATCCAAGGCAACTGGGGACTGGGGTGGACCCCCAACATATTGCAGCAGCCCTACAGAAAAGTGGCCAGGCCATTATGTGGGTACCTATTCCCATATCTCCTCATCGGCATGTCCTCCAGACATGTCCTCCAGCCACCCTCTCACCAGAGCTATCGAACCAATAGCAAATCAGCAACTCCCTGGACAGAGACCACATGGCAACTGAAAGTCTCTCTGCCACTGCCTCTGCAGTGTAATTCTCTACAATGAGAATTACAAAACACTGCTCAGAGAAATCAGAGAAGACACAAGCAAATGGAAAAATATCCCATGCCCATGGATAGGAAGAATCAGTATCATTAAAATGGCCATACTACCCAAACTACCAATGACATTCTTCACAGAACTAGAAAAAAAACTATTTTAAAATTCATATGAGAAGAAGAAGAAAAAAAAATTACATGGAACCAGAAAAGACCTTCAGCGAAGGCAAAAAAAAAAAAAAAAAAAAGAACAAGCCTGGAGGCATCACATTACCTGACTTCAAACTAGACTACAATAAGCAAAACAGCATGCTACTCATACAAAAACAGGCACATAGACCAATGGAAAACAATAGAGGGCCCAGAAATAAGGCTGCATACCTATAACCATCTGATCTCCAACAAACTGACAGAAAAAAGCAATGGGGAAAAGATTTCCCATTCAACTAATGATGCTGAGATAACTGGCTAGCCATCTGCAGATTAAAGCTCCCTACCTTACACCATAGATAAAAATCAAGTCATGATGGATTAAAGACCAAAATGCTAAACCTAAAACTATAAAAACCCTGGAATACAACCTAGGCCAATACCATCCTGGACACAGGAATGGGCAAAGATTTCATGACAAAGACACCAGAAGCAATCACAACAAAAGCAAAAATTGACAAACGGGATCTAATTGAACTTAAGGGCTTCTACACAGCAAAATAAACTATCAACAGAGTAAACAGACAACCTACAGAATGGGAGAAAATATTTGGAAACCATGCATCTGACAAAGGTCTAATATCCAGCATCTATAAGGAACATAAACAAATTTACAAGAGAAAAAACAAATAACCCCATTAAAACATAGGCAAAGGATATGAACAGACACTTTTCAAAAGAAGACATACATGAGGCCAACAAGCATATGAAAAAAAGCTCAATATCACTGATCATTAGAGAAATACAAATCAAAACCACAGTGAGATACCATCTCACACCAGTCAGAACAGCTATTATTAAAAAGTCAAAAAATAACAGATGTTGGTGAGGTTTCAGAGAAAAGGGACACTTACACATTGTTGGTGGGAGTATAAATTAGTTCAACCACTGTGGAAAACAGTCTGGTGATTCCTCAAAGAGCTAGAAGCAGAACTACCATTCAACCCAGCAATCTCATTACTAGGTAAATACCCAAAGGAATATAAATCATCCTACCATAAAAACACATGCATGTGAATGTTCACTACAGCACTACTCACAATAGTAAAGACATGGAATCAACCTACACGCCCATCAACAACAGACTGGATAAAGAAAAAGCGGTACATACATACCATGGAATACTATGCAGCCATAAAAAGGAATGAGATCATGTCTTTTGTGGGAACATGGATGGAGCTGGAGGCTAATTATCCTTAGCAAGCTAATATAGAAACAGAAAACCAAACACTGCATGTTCTCACTTATAAGTGGGAGCTAAATGATGAGAACTCATGAACACAAAGAAAGAAACAACAGACACTGAGGCCTACTTGAGGGTAGAGGGTGGGAGGAGAAAGAAGAGCAGAAAAGATAACTTCTGTGTACTGGGATGAATACCTGGGTGATGAAATAATCGGTATAACAAACCCACGTGACATGAGTTCACCTCTGTAAGAAACCATCACATGTACCCCTGAACCTAAAACTTTAAAATAAATAAAACTTGAAAAATAAAATAAAATAGCAAAGTATTGCATTTTTAAAAAATAAAAATGTATGGTCGCATAAAGATTTGTATCTTTAATTATTCATTAATTATGAATTAATGCATAATTATGAAATACTGCCATAATTCATACAGTACTATTATTCATAACAGCAAAAAAGTGGAAATAATCCAAATGTCCATCAAATGATGAAAAGATAAACAAAATGTGGTATATACATACAATTAAATAACATTCAACAGGCTGGGCACAGTGGCTCACGCCTGGAATCTCAGCACTTTGGGAGGCTGAGATGGGAGAACGGCTTAAGCCCAGTAGTTCAAGATTAGCCTGGGTAACACAGTGAGATGCCATCTCAAAAAAAAAAAAAAAAAAAAAATCAGATGTGTGTGGTAGTGTGTGCCTGTAGTCCCAGCTGTACTGGAGGCTGAGGTGGGAGGATCAGTTGAGCCTGGGAGGTCAAGACTGCAGTGAGCCATGATCGCATCAAGGTCTCACTCAAGGTCAACGCTCAACAAACAAGCACAATGTTCTCCCCCCTCCCTTTTCTTTTTGAGACAGGCTGGAGTGCAGTGGCACAATCTCAGCTCACTGCCATCTCTGCCTCCCAAGTTCAAGCAAAATCTCTCCAGCCTGGGCGACAAAGCAGGACCCTGTCTCAAAAAATAAATTAAAAATAAATTAACACAAAAATAAAGAGGAATAAACTATTGATACATGCTACAACATAGTGAAGCATGAAAACATGATATGAAGTAAAATAAGACAGGCTGGGTGCAGTGGCTCACACCTATAATCCCAACACTTTGGAAGGCCAAGGCAGGAGGATCACTTGAACCCAGGAGTTTGAGACCAGTCTGGGCAACATAGGAAGACCTCGTCTCTACAAAAAAGTAAAAAAATATATATATATTAGCCAGAGTGGTGGTGCTTGCCTATGGTCCCAGCTACTCAGGGGGTCGCGGTGGGAGGATGGCATGGATCCAGGAGTTCAAGGCTGCAGTGAGCTGAGACGGCACCACTGCACTCCTGCCTGACCCTGTCTTAAAGAAAAAAGAAAGAAATTAGACTAAAAGACTACATATTGTATGATTCCATTTATAGGAAATGTCCAGAAAAGGCAAATCAGTAGAAACAGAAAATAATACATCATTACCTAGAGCTGGGGGTAGGAATGGGGACTGACTGCAAATGTTATGAGGGATCTTTTTGGGCTGATAGAGAAATGTGAAGATGGTCGCACAACTCTGTAATTTTACTAAAAATAATTAAATTGTACACTTAACAGGTAAATTTTATGGTATATAAATTATACCTCAATAAAGCCATTTTTTAAAAAAGCAAAATCTGTTACTAAGCTTAAAACAATTCTCCTATATCTCTGGTGATTGAATCATGCACAGAAGAACTCATTACACCTGCCCAAAACAAGTGTTTCTTATTTCTCTATCCAGAAATATCAGCTGTTATGGAAGAAAGCTAGGCCCTGGGTCAGGAGCTAAGAGTTGTGGGCGGAAAGCAACACGGCCTGTGCAGACCAAGAGTCCTAATGGAGTTGAGAACTGCCTGGAGAGTCACACTGCACACAAATCTCAGCAAGTCTCTCTGTGGCCCATTAATCACCGGCAGTCTTCCTGGATGTGCTGTGCCCTCTCATGCTCGTCTGCACACTGTGTGTTCTCTCTGCTGTCTGCTCTTGTGCCTCTTTCAGGACTGACTTCAAGCCTCATCAACTCCAGTGGCCTCCCACCAATATCCACTAGACTGAGACAGAAGCTGTGTTTCCAGCCACCTATTATACTGTTCTTCTAGCAGTCAGACTCACTTGTGACCTCTGATTTTTAAAGCCATCTATTTCTATAATGCCAAGAGTCGAGACTGCAACCTTTCAGAAGACAGACTCCATTTTATTCATCTATCATCAGTATCAATTATAATGATAGCAAATTTTGGGAAGGAGGATGGAGGGAAGCTGAATAGGACAAACAGAAAAGAATGTAAATATCATGAACTATGTATTCCAATTAACAAACCCGAATGCAATGACTGCCATCAAGACATTATCGCTCTATCCTACTTGTGTCCTTGCTTCCATGCCAGCCCTCTCAAGGTCTATTCTCAACAAACAAGCAGAATGTCCCCCCCTACTTTTTTTTCAGACAGGCTGGAGTGCAGTGGCACAATCTCAGCTCACTGCCACCTCTGCCTCCCAAGTTCAAGCAAATTCTCGTGCCTCAGCCTCCCAAGTGGCTGGGATTACAGGCACGTGCCACCACGCCCGGCTAATTTTTGTATTTTTTGTATAAAGCCAGGGTTTCGCGATGTTAGCCAGGCTGGTCTCACACTCCTGCCTTCAAGTGATCCACCCATCTCGGCCTCCCAAAATGCTGAGATTACAGGTGTGAGCCATAGCACCCAGACGCAGAATGGCCCTCATATCATTTCACTCCTCTCTTCAACACTACGCAATGGCTCCCCACACCTTGGCTAAGAGCCAGTCTTACCATGGCCTACAAGCCCTCACCATCTGACCTCTCATTACCTCTCTGAGCTTATCTAGAGGCCCTTCACTGGCCTAGCTGTTCCTCAAATGTGCCAGACCCTTTCCACTCTCTGCACTGGGTGCTTTCTTTTTTTTTTTTTTTTTTTTGAGACAGAGTTTCGCTCTTGTTACCCAGGCTGGAGTGCAATGGCACGATCTCGGCTCACCGCAACCTCCGCCTC
>NW_016107887.1:211572-237345 GCF_001604975.1 Cebus imitator | reverse complement strand
TGTTGACCAGGATGGTCTCGATCTCTTGACCTCGTGATCCACCCGCCTCGGCCTCCCAAAGTGCTGGGATTACAGGCTTGAGCCACCGCGCCCGGCTGCACTGGGTGCTTTCTATGCCTGGAATGCTCTTCTCCAAGATGCTCACCTAGCTTGTTCCAGCATCTCCTTCAAGTCTTTGTTCAAAGGTCATAAAATTCACTGTTAACTTGCTGATTGGCTCTTTCCCCCAAGTAAAACATAAGCTCCATGAAGACAGAAATATTCATCTGATTATAACTGCTATTGTCTAGAACGCTATTTGTTGAATAAATAAACAAATCCCGTTGACAGGCCTTATTGCTCACCTGGAAAAAATGTCTTTCTGTCGGAATCTAAATTAAGTTGAACATGAATGAATAACTTCTGACATGTATCTCCCCTCCCATACTTCTTGCTGCTAAAGTGTTACCAAAATACAAATAAAGAGAAACTAACACAACGAAAGCACCACGAAAAAAAAGCTGTGTTTCCGGCCACCTATTATACTGCCATGTAAGTTGTCTCGTAGTAGGTCACAAGACCTGCATCCTAGTTCTGCTAGTAAATGACTTTAGGTGTGTTATTAATACTTGCACCATCAAGGCAACTATCTACAAACCTAAAACTAGTGGTCTCTGAGGCTCTGCAAGCTCTGTGGTTTGAATTCTGTTCTTCATTCTCCCCATTTTGCAGTGCGGCTCACTGTGAATGATGTCAATCTCTGTTGCTGGGCCTTGCTCTAGGTTTCTACTGCTGCCTTTCTCAAGAGCACATGATAGAACTTACTCTCTCCTGGTCATCAGTTCAGATGATAAGTTTTGCTTGTGCCTTTCTTCCCTCAGTAGATAGTTTAAAGCAGTGGCCTCTAAACTTTTTGATTACATAGAATACCTATTATGTAGCCGGGTAGGGTGCGTTGGCTCACGCCTGTAATCTCAGCACTTTGGGAGGCCGAGGCGGGAGGATCATAGGATCATGAGGTCAGGAGTTCAAGACCAGCCTGGCCAACGTGGTGAAACCCCATCTCTACTAAAAATTTTAAAAATTACCTGGCCGTGGCGACAGGCACCTGTAATCCCAGCTACTCGGGAGGCTAAGGCAGTGGAATCACTTGAACCCAGGAGGCAGAGGTTGCAGTGAGCCAATATTGCACCACTGCACTCCAGCCTGGATGACAGAGCGACTCTGTCTCCATCAATCAATCAACTATTAACAGTGGAGGATGGAAAGAAGAACAAAATCAACCGTAAGTTCTACCAGCTTTTTAGTCTACTGTAGAACCCAGGAGATGGAGGTTGCAGTGAGCTGGGATCATGCCACTGCACCCCAGCCTAGGCAACAAAGCAAGACTTCGTCTCAGGGAGGAGAAAAGAATACCTATTACATATATGTACTTATATATCATATAACCTATTGTTATGCAAATTTACAGTTATAAAGCATAAGTAAAACAGAATCACTTCAAAAAATAAGATGAAAAATAAATATTAACAAAGAGCTGTAATGTTCTTCCTACAGCCCAATGGACTGGACTGTCTCCCTCATAGAACCCACTAATTAAAAATGAAAGCAGCATCATCACCCAGATTGAAAACAGGAAAGCAACAGAAAGAAAAGAAATTCTCTAGGCATCCTAGGAAGCATTTCTGCTATGGTTTGAATGTGTCCCCCAAGTTTCACATGTTGTACTTCTAATCTACAATGCTGCAGTATTGAAAGTCGAGGCTTTTTTTTTTTTTTTCTGAGATGGAGTTTTACTCTCATTGCCCCGGCTGGAGTGCAGTGGCACAATCTTGGCTCACCACAACCTCCGCCTCCCAGGTTCAAGCAGTTCTCCTGCCTCAGCCTCCTGAGTAGCTGGGATTGCAGGCATGCGCCACCACATCTGGCTAATTTTTTGTATTTTTATTAGAGACAGAGTTTCTCCATGTTGGTCAGGCTGGTCTTGAACTCCCGACCTCAGGTGATCCACCCACCTTGGCCTCCCAAAGTGCTGGGATTACAGGCGTGAGCCACCATGCCTGGCAAAAGGTGTGGCTTTTAAAGAAGTGACTGGGTCAGCTGGGAGTGGTGGCTCACATCTATAATCCCAGCACTTTGGGAGGCCAAGGCAGAGGGATCATGAGGTCAGGAGATAGAGACTATCCTGGCTAACATGGTGAAACCCCGTCTCTACTAAAAATACAAAACATTAGCTGGGCATGGTGGCACACGCCTGTAATACCAGCTACTCAGGAGGTTGAGGCAGGAGAATTGCTTGAACCCAGGAGGTGGAGGTTGCAGTGAGCCGAGATTGCACCATTGCACTCTAGCCTGGACAATAGGGTGAGATTCCACCTGGGGGGAAAAAAAAGTGACTAGGTCATGAGGGCCCTGTCTTCATGAATGGATTAATGGATTAATGGGTTATCATGGGAGTGGAACTGATGGCTTTATAAGAAGAGAGACCAGAGCTAGCACACACAGCCCCCTCACCGTGTGATACCCTCCACCACCTCAGGGCTCTGAAGAGAATGCCCACCAGCAAGAATGCTCTCACCAGAGGTAGACCTTTGACTCTGGACTTCTTGGCCCTCATGACTATAAGAAAAAAATTCCTTTTAAAAATAACTTATCCAGCTTCAGGTATTCTGTTATAAGCAACAGAAAATGGACTAATATACTCATGCTGTGAATCAGGGGGAAAGTGGCAGGTAAGGTGATGTATTCCCAAGTGCCGCGGACTCCAAATCACAAAGAATTTTTCAGAGCTAGCCAGATTCTCTCATAGTTCTGCTCAGAATATTTCATAAGAATGACCTTGCAAACTGAAGCTTTCAACCTGGCCTGGATACCTTAAGAATATTTTGTAAACAGTCAATCCTCTGAACTGTACCCATCAGCAGACCTAGGTTACCTACACAGTGTACCTGAAAGGCATGCCTTGTCTGAATTCACACAGAAAGTTTTTAGAGCCATGGCACTGTGACGGAGGGAAAAAAGTGTGGACCACATCTCATGAGATGTGCAAACAACATGGCTCACAACAAACCCAGCAGAATGCTCAATCTTTAGAAACCCAAGATGAGTAAAATAACACAATGACAACTTTTGGCAAGGACATGGAGAAACTGAAACCCTCATACATTATTGGTGGGATTGTAAAATAATGCAGCCACTCTGGAAAACAATCTAGCAGTTCCCCAACATGTTTAACATAAAATTACCATATATTTCAAACATTCCGCTCCTAGGTATATACCCAAGAGATTTAAAAATCTATATCCACACAAAAACATGAATGTTCATGATAGTATTATTCACAATAGTAAAAAAGTGAAAACAACATAATATCCAAACACTGATGAATAGGTAAACAAAATGTGTATACCTATATAATGGAAAATTATTTGGTAATAAAAAGAAATTACTGAATTCATGCTACAACATGGGTAAACCTTGAAAACATTATGCTATCAATGGAAGCAGTCGGATACAAAAGACCACATATTGCATGTTTCTAGGTTGTGAAATAACTGGATAGTGACAGAAGAAAAATCCAAAGACAGAAAGTTCATTACTTGGTTGCCAGGGGCTTTGGACAGAGACGATGGAAAGTGACTGCTGATGGGTATGGAGTTCCTTTTTCAGAGGATGAAAATCTCCAAAAATTAGACACTGGTGATGAGTATACAACTCTGATATTACAAAAAAAACCCACTTAATTGTATACTATAAAATGGTGAATTTTATAAATTATATATAAATTACATTTTAGTAAGGCAGTTAATAATTATCATCATCATCATTTTAATGGCTAATGAAATGTGGTATCCTGGATTGGATCCAAGAAAAGAAAAAGGACATAGTGGAAACATTGATGAAATCCAAATAAAACCTGTAGTTTGATTAGCAGTGTTGTACCGAGTCCCTGGTATTTCTTAGTTTTGATAAATGTACCATGGCATTGTAAAAAGTTCACAATAAGGGAAGCAGGGTGAAATGTACATGGGAACTCTTAATCACTTCAAAGTAAAAAAATTTTTAATGATAATGAAAAAACTTAAAGTACTGTACTTCAATACTACAGATAGAATGCAGTTACAGAAAAGAATAATTTAGATCTACATGTATTTGACATGAAAAGATGTCCGTGTTATGAAGTTTTTAAAAACAGCAAGCTGCAGAACAGTATGCAGATTAGTATGACTGCATTTCCTTACAAACTTACATGCAATGTTTGTGTGCAGTGTGTTTGTCATCAGGGGAACAGGATTTTCACCCTGTCCTTCATACGTGTGTGTACTATGCAATTTTCACAACAGATACACATAAATTTGTAATTTAAGAAAGCCACAATAAAAACAATTTTTAACATTTTGAGTTTTAAACACACACACATTTAAATCCCCTCAGAAGCTGCCTGCCAGGAAGGAATGGACGATAGACTTCTGTCTAGGTTTTGCCTGGAAAGTGGAAAAGGAATCCACATCCAAGAACATCCCTCTGCTCTATGGTTATTTCCACCTCTAGGAATAAGGAGTATCATGTCAGTACCACGCATTCTAAGAACAGCAAGTTACTGACAATCCTTGAAGTTAAATGCTGGGTACACATGGATTCATTATAACATTCTCTCTACTTTTGTGTATGTTTCACAATTTTCTTTGTCTTTTTGCCCAGGCTAGAGTGCAGTGGTGCGATCTCAGCTCATTGCAACCTCCGCCTCCCAACTTCAAGCAATTCTCCTGCCTCAGCCTCCCAAGTAGTCAGATTACAGGTGCCCACCACCATACCCAGCTAATTTTTGTTTGTTTGTTTTTTGAGATGGAGTCTCACTCTGTAGCCCAGGCTGGAGTGCAACGGCACGATCTCGGCCCACTGCAACCTCTGCCTCCTGGGTTCAAGTGATTTTCTTGTCTCGGCCTCCCAAGTAGCTGAGATTACAGGCATGTGCCACCACACTCAGCTAATTTTTGTATTTTTAGTAGAGACAGGGTTTTGTCATGTTGGCCAGGCTGGTCTCGAACTCTCGACCTCAGGTGATCCACCTGCCTCGGCCTCCCAAACAAAGTGCTAGGATTACAGGTGTGAGCCACTATGTCCAGCCTAATTTTTGTATCTTTAGTAGAGACCGGGTTTCACCATGGTGGCCAGGCTGGTCTCAAACTCCTGGCCTCAGGTGATCCACCTGCCTCGGCCTCCCAAAATACTGGGATTACAGGCATGAGCCACTGCACCCAGCCCAATGTTTCACAGTTTTCATAATATAAAGTTAAAAAAGTACTAATAAAGGTGTCCTATAGGTTTGATCTGTTGGAACTCTCTCTCCTTAATTACCTGGGAACCAGGACTAAAACTCATGACTATTATTCTAGGCAGACTCACTACTGTACAATCTATCCTAAAACCTTCTTTTACCCTACATACTGCAGTGACTAAAAGGAGTAGCTTACAGTGCACTAATCTCATAAAATCAGTATCAGAGACAAAACAGAACAATAAGACAAATGTTCAGATCAAAAGTGTCCAATCTTTTGGTTTCCCTGGGCCACACTGGAAGAAGAAAAATTGTCTTGAGCCACAGATAAGATACACTAACACTAATGACAGCTGATGAGCTTTACAAAAAAAAAAAAAAATCACAAAAAAATTTCATAATGTTTGAAGAAAGTTTGTGAATTTCTGTTAGGTCACATTCAAAGCTGTCCTGGGCCTCTGAGCCAGAGGCTGCACGAGCTTGATTTAGATGGAGATAAGGGTAAGTGAATCAGGCCTCCTGAAATACTGGGCTCCCTAAATAAAGGGGAAAGGAAATGCCAGCATTAGAATTGATACACTCACTATTCTTCCTTGCAGAAAATCATCAGTTTCCTACCCTTTGAGTGGCTTATCTACAAGGGTTGTTACATGTCTACAGGCATCAGGATGGCAAAAATCAGAGGTAAAGTTGTTTTCATTAGGGAATCTGGCAACTTACAAGAAAGGGGCTCAAGACTACATTATGTTAGGGCTTAATGTTAGACAAGTATTCTTGTCTTCTGTGGTTTATCTCTAGATGAAATGCTTTACCTCTTACTGTGGGACTAATGTATCCCTCCAGTTTGCAACATAAAATGGACTTCTCACTATGAACCTTAACAGAAAGAGCTTGACAAAATCTGTCCTAGAAAGCAAGCCTTCTGAGAGCCGGGCCCAAGTGACGTCTCTCTGTCTTCTCTGAGCAAAGCCCAGTGCCAACCACAGCACAGGAACCTGGGCAAGGCAGTACACCCTCGGGGGCTGCCTGTGACCTCTGCTAACCAGTGCGGAATAAAGGTGCTGAAGATATGAGTTCTTCAGAGGCCTGGGGGAACTGACTTATAGAAAATTCTTAGCACATGGCCTAGCATGAGGCGTTCTTTAAATCTGAGTCTCCTCCCTACTCCATCTCTCATCCCTTTTCCTAAATTCTGTCTTTACTGATTTATCTAGTCATCCAGCAAAGAACAAATCACTCCAAAGCCATGGCAGGCTAGAACACAACTAGTTACTCCAGCACTGATGGAGTCCTATGACTCCCTCCATAAAATCAACTGAGTTGAATACTGAACAGCTCTTCTGAACATTTTCAGACAAATATAATTTAGAAACCTTTCCATTTGGGAATGATCTCAAACTTTTCAATTATTTACTAGGGGATCAAACACAAGCACAGAAACACAACAGGCAAATTTCACTTAAGCTTGGCTTTTGTCCTCTGGGGTTTTATTATTGTTCAGGTTTTGTTTTGAAGTTTTGTCTTTCAATGATGTGGCTTGGTACAGAGAACCCTCTCCTGCTTTTGATTTTATTCTTTCAGAATCTGGAGAGGAAGTCAGCTGTCCTTTCTCAGCTTCACTTCTTTCATCTGTATAATGAAGTTGTTCTAAATTATTTTTCATGTCTCTTCTAACTTTAAAATGCTATAACATATGCGCACACCTTTGTGAGTCCCGATGACGGTCCCAGTGCAGGCCAAGCTAAACATGTGACTGACATTTCCCAGGGGCATTTGGTTGAGCCTCCCGGGGTTGGGGGTAGGCAGTGTACCTGCCCCATCTGGCGTCCCACTCCTGAGGTGTGCCCTCCCTCCCAAATGACCCCTTTCAGATCAAGTACAAGGCATCTCTTCTCAACTGGAGGCTTCCCCCAACACCAGGTAGCCTTTACTTCTCTCTCCCTTCTCTGACCTCTAACCACAATACTTGAGGACAACATAAACGGGCACTTGATTTTTCTCCCATTTTGTCACAGGGCATTTTATATCATGTTGAACAGTCTGTCAAGAAACGACTGCCTGATGATATGTTGAAAGATGATTTGCCTACATCACATTGAAAAAGGAGATGGGTAAAGCAACAAGACTTGGTCAAAGGCCAGTAGCAGTTTTAAAGAGGAGAAAGAATCAGCAGATACCTCATGTCTGGATTGAGCCCTACTCTTCCATTCCAGAATTTCATTCATGCTTTCAAATATACCATGCTTGCAGCCAAAAAAATTAAAAATTAACACGCTGACACACTTAATGAGTAATTTTATTTAAAAATATGCTAACTTGTTCTAGCATTGAATGCTTAGAGGCAGGATATGGAAATCAAAAATAAATTTGCTGCTCTAATTTCTTATAACTTCCAACTTTTTTTTCTGTTTTTTCTTTTTAATTTTTTATTTTTTCTTTGAGTTCTAATTTCCTGCCCTCGAACATCAACTTCCAACTTTTTGTAAAACAAAAAGGGCCCGAGAACTCAGAACAAATTCTTAGCTCTGGGGAAATTATCTTCTTTTATATTACCTTCCACTCTTATCTAATCCTGATTTCAAATTTCAAAAGTAAGCAAGACCAAATTTGGGAGCAATAAACAAAAAAGAATGAGCAAGGGGTGAAAATAAGAGTTCACTATATTCATTTGTTTTCATGCTGCTGATAAAAACATACTCAAAAATGAGCAATTTACAAAAGAAAGAGGTTTATCGGACTTATAGTTCCACATGGTTAAAGGCAAGGAAGAGCAAGTCACATCTTACATGGATGGCAGCAGGCAAAGAAAGAGCTTGTCAAGAGAAACTCCTGTTTTTAAAACCATCGTGAAACCCATTCACTATCACAAGAACAGCACGGGAAAGACCACAGGGTCCCACCCACAACATGTGGGAATTACGGGAGTTACAAGATGAGATTTGGGTGGGAATACACAGTCAAACCATATCACTCATGATGTAATTATTCCAAACGAGGAATCCACTGCTTAGCTAAAGGCAATGATAAAAAAAGGTGGGGAGTGGGAGGGAACAAAAAAGGGCAGGTGGGGGGCAAGGGGAGAAACCTAACATTTATCCATTCTTGTTCCATTGTACGAACCATGTTTTAGGAATTTATTCTTTCTGAGACCTCTCCGGCCCAGCACTGGACAATCTCCTATCATGATTAAAATGGTTGACTTCTATAATTAAGGACTTCACCCTAACTTAGAACCACTGAAGAATTACCAAAGATTTTGGTCAGAAAGGGCCTTTGGTCATCACCCTGTATTTGATTTACCTTGTCTTAGTGGCAGATTTACCACCTGTACTCACATCCAAGTCGAAGGAGCTCCAAAGCCCAGCTCTTTCTATGGCATGGTATTTTATTCCCAGGGAGGGAGAGAATCAGGAATCCAAGTCCAAAGCTATGCCACTTAAACATGGGACGCCAGCATACATTTTTATCAAACTTTGCTCTTGAAAGCCCATCAGAATGACAGAGGTACAGATTATCACCGAAACGACCCAGAGAACTGGAGCATAGGGAGAACACAAACAGCCATGAGCAAATAAAATTTTTTCCCAAACACAGTTTGAGAAGAAAAGAGAGGGAAAGCCACAACCAGAGTATGCTCAAGGGGGCTGCAGCTGGCATGAAAGCTTATCTTCCTGGTCCCTAAATAAGTTCTGGGTTCCTGCGGCTATGGGGTAAGAAATACTGGGACACTGGGATAAGCAGGAGAACGCAGGCGGACAAGGGGACTACCGCTGCCAGAGAGGAGAAGTTGTATAGCGGGCGAGGAAAGGACAAGGAGGAGGCTGGATTCTGTGATGAGAGGAGAGTTCACGTATTTGCCTCCCATCGCTAGTCTATGAATAAGGTAACCGTGTAATTTATCATCTGAAGTGCAGAACTTTGAGGTTCAAAGAGAGTGCTCTTATACCAGGACAAAAGGCATAAACAGGGAATGTCCCAGGCCACACCACATGGACATAGGGTCTCTCTAGGCACGAGTTTCTCAGGGCCGGATGCATGTCTCATTCTGCTCTGTATTCTCAAGACCAAGGAGGCTCTCAGTAAACACTGGCTAAACAACTGATGTGACTACTTTCTCCAGTAAATCAAATTTACTAAAAGCAATCTGTGTAGTATTCCTGCGAGGACTGCCTTGTTGCACAAGTCCAGGAGGCACTGTCACAGCCCCATGCAGCAGCTGTGTTCACATAAAAGGAGCACTTTTTTAAAGAAATTTGTTTTTAAACCCTCTCTAAATGAGCTTTGAAATTAACTTCCTCCACAACCACAGCCAACCAAAACTCTGCCCTGAAGCCACTTTCCCACTGAACTTGCTGTGACCTTCCATGTTCACCCCTCCCTTGGCAGGGAAAGACTGTCAGGGCCCTGAGAGCTGCAGAGACAGCTGATGCCCCATGCTGTGAGCCCAGGGCATTTTTTCACTAGGCTGCTCCAATTTTGGCATTATCTGACTTTGCAACTCAAATCAAAGATCATCAGGCATGACCAACAGATCTGCATGCTCAAGTCTAGATGCTGACAGCAATACTGAGAGTCAGCACACACATTAAGAGCAGAAAGATCCTAAAGCTTGTTCTAAGTCCTTTCCTTGTTTGCATCAGTTTGCTGTAATTATCCACAGGTAAGGTACTAAACAAGGGCCCTGGGATTTGTCTCTTTTCCGAGGAGAAAACACCCAAAAAGCACAAGTGAACTTTTTTGCAAGGATGTTTCAGGGAAGTCCGGAAACAAGCACACAGCAGGAGCTAGCACTGGGCTCTCAGACTGACAGGTGTGAGTCCTATTAATGGACCTCCAGTACCCTTCTTATATTTCACTGTTTTAATCCAAGCTACCAAACAATTCTAATGAGACCAGCCCATAAACTATTCAGGTGCCTCTGAGGCAATCATCTGAAAGTCCTCTCACAAGAGGGCGTAGAATGTGGGTAAAAAAGAGAAATGGGGAAGAAAGCAGTGGGACCACCAGCCAGACCTCAAAGTGCCTTGCATTTTTTGGATCCCATTATCAGATCACATACTAGGTGTGTAATGTGAATTCCCATGTTTATAAATCCTGGGATTATTTTACAAACTATATTGCTCTGTAATGTGTTCTGTGTTGCACTATACTTTGTGTTAAAAATAATAGCTTGTAAAACGTAAGCAGTTAGTGGAAACAACCTGGTCCTCTCTGTTTTTCTTGAAAGGCTGGGTTTTCAAGTAGAACTATGGTGGAGAACTAAAGAAATATTGTTTATAGGCATAATGCACAAGATGTCTGCAAACAGGCCTTCCTTAGGTGAGGGAGATTCAAAGTTCCAAAACAGTTAAGTATTGTAGAGAAATTAAAAGCATTTTATTGAGGATTTACTGTGTGCTAAGCACAAGCTGTGTCTTAAATTACTTTCAGATGCCACTAGTAATTCTGATAACTACCTACCAATGCCAAATGCTCAAACTAGTACCCAACTAGTTCCCCTAACATTCCAGTAATCCACCCTCAATCTCATTACCTCTTACCCACTGAACTATTTTCTAGGAACCTTTTATTCATCCTCAAGTTGGCTGAGACACCACCATAATTTTTTTACTTTCCAAGATGTAACTTGGAACACCCTAGGAGCCTGCTCAAAAACCTTCAGTGAACACTAAGAGTATGCTTAAAAAACAGCTTAACCACCTTGGTGTGGCTTCATGCCCTCTGGGGTTGGGCACCAATCTCTTTCTAGGAAGCAGAGTTCAGGGGAAGAGTTTGGGTTCTGAACCCAGATAGCCCCATTTCCGATGCCAGCTCTACCATTTATCTTCACCTATTAAAGGATAATTACAACAGCAGCTAACAAGATGGTCATGAGGATGAAGGGAAATAATGTGCCTAAAAGAGCTCAGCACAGGCCTGGTAAGTAGAACTGTTCCATAAACGTTAGCTATTTTCATTATCCTAAGCTTCTTCCACTCACTGAACAAATAGACGAGCACTGCTGTGGGCCAGGCGCTGTCCTGTCCTTATGCTCAGCTTACAGACTGAACAAAACAAAACCCTTGCCCTCCGGAAGCCACCCAAGAATGGCAGGAGGGAGAGAACTCAGGTCTTCCCTACACACGATCCGTAGGCCAAAGCGGAACTTCCCTAGCCTGCTCCAGCATTGCTCAGCATTATTTCCACCTGGAATGTTTACTTCTACATGTCCAAATCCTGCCTATCTTGTAAGATCCAGCTCCAGGTGCTGGATTTTCAGAAGCGTTTGCTAGTTACCTCCACAGAAGGGCAGCCTGGACTCGGCACTCTGCATCTCTTGTAACTGGTTGGCTGTAACATACGACACAAGTTCCTCCCAGGCAAACCACATCTCCTCTGCTAAAATTACCAGTTTAAAGGCAGGGAATATAATTTTTCTCTCTTTAACTCCCTGGCACATCTTATCTTCACACACACACACACACACACACACACACACACACACACACACACACACAGAGAGAGAGAGAGAGAGAGAGAGAGAGAGAATGTGTGTGAAATGGGCAAATAAATCCTAATTAGCCTCTCATCACGCTATGATTAAACCACAAAACCTAAAGAGAAATCTGGACTACAAAGAGGTGTTAGGAAAGAAAAGAAATACCTCTGGAGAACCACATAATACAAATATGCACTATCAGAGTTTAGCAACTTATCTTGGCTAAGAAGTTGTAAAGTCTCTATGTGACTACTTCTGTCTTCCTAGATGGGGTTGGGAAGCTGGTAAAGTTTTAGTGGACTGCTGAACTCCTAAGATTTGCATGCTTTTACACCCATGAATCAAAAACAGAGAAAGGTCAAGGCTTTATACACTTTCAGGATGTCATTAGAGTATCCAGTTTCTAATATGCATTGAACAGCGTCAGTACAGAACAGAGGGAGGATTCATCCATTTGTCTAGAGGGCTTCAGACAGATGTGTACTGTGCTCTCAGATTCAGGGCTGAATCAGTAATGAACAGGAATGGCTAATGATGTCCAGCCAGAATTGGTTCAGTATGATTCAGAGTTCAGAGATAGCACATCACTGTTAAGCAGGGTCAAAGAGGCCTAGCTTCCATCCCTCCTGGAACCCTGGGGGGGCAACTGTAACCAATGGACCAGAGAGGAATGGTCAGTGGCCTTCAGAGACCCCTGGTCCTCACACTGGGGTAGTCTAATCAGATAACAAATAACCCTCAGAAAACTCAGCCTTTGATTTCAAATAAGAAACATGTTGTATTTTAGAAAAACAAAAGAACAAATGAAACAGACATTTCTTTAATAACCATAACCCAATTTCAGTGAAGACTGTCCAGCACCAAGCAAGTAACAGGCTCATAACTGAAAAACGGGATGAGTCTATCTGGAGAAAGGTTTTTACATATAACTGATGACTGATTCTGAAGTCTGAAGTTTCTATTGAGTTAATGGAATTCTCCTAAAATGTACTAGGCATGTCTATTAGAGAGAATATTCTAGAGTTTGGCTTTTCTTGAAGACACCACTACAAATATAGCTGTTGCGCTAAGCTCAAGTCCAAGAGTTGCTTTCCAGGGTCCTATAAAACACAGCAAATCGGAGGAGACCTCTGTCATATCCAGGTTCTTGGTCTTCCCCAACCTTCACTTGCTGCTGAGACACTGGAGGAGACAAACTTCTCCACAAGTTTTAGTTTGGGAGGTGGCAGGAATAGTTTGGAGGAATAGAATTGGTAGGTTAGCCTCTGGCTGTCCTGAGTTGGTGTCATATATCCTTTAAGCCACGGGAATCTAAAAGGTTGCTCTCAGAAAAGCCATGTGCCTTCCGGAGATATAACTGTTCAATCACTCATTATGTTCATTTATCAATAAATATTTACTGAATGGCCACCATGTCCCAAGTACTGTTTTAGGCAATAGAGACTCTAATGACTTCACCTGTCTTGCTTAACTGCCATCAGACCTCTGGCATCAGAGGTCTCTGCCTCAAAAATCTTACATTCAACTAGAAGGAATTTCAGATAATGGCAAAGTAATTGGCCAAGGGTAGAGACTGTTTTAGGTAGGGAGGTCAGAGAAGGTTTCTAAACAGTGAGTTTAAACTAAGACCCAAATGACAGGACGTAGCTCATAACACAGAGATTGGGGGAAAGCCAAATAGCCATTAGAAAGCCCTCTAAAGCACATTCTAGAGACAGAAAGACAAGGGTAGCTAGAGGACAGTAAAAGACCAGCAGGAATGAGAACAAGGCCAAGAGACAGCTAGGGCTAGGCCTTGGGCATAGGTCATTTACCCTTGTAAGGTAAATGTTTTCATTTTATTTTAAGTATAATGGGAAGACACTGGAGAGAGTTAGGCTGACAAGTGATAGAACCCAATTTATGATGCTAAAAGACTTCTTGGGCCCGACGTGGTGGCTCACACCTGTAATCCCAGAACTTTGGAAGGCCAAGGAGGGCAGATCACCTGAGGTCAGGAGTCTGAGACCAGCCTGACCAACATGATGAAACCTTGTCTCCACTAAAAATACAAAAAATTAGCCAGGTGTGGTGGCACATGCCTGTAGTCCCAGCTACTGAGGAGGCTGAAGCAGGAGATTTGCTTGAACTTGGGAGGTGGAGGTTGCAGTGAGCCGAGATCGCTCCACTGCACTCCAGCCGGGGCAACAGAGTGAGATTCTGTCTCAAAAAAAAAGATTACTTGATATGCTGTGTGCACTGGAGGCTTCGCCATGGCCAACGCTGTTTGTAAACTGTGCTGATGTGACAACAGCACATGGTGGTTAAGAGTGCAGACTCTGGACCTAGATTCTGCCACTTACTACCTGTGTAACTCTGAGTCAATTAATTCCCCTATATGCCTCAGTTTCTGCATCTGTGAAAGGAAGATATTTGCTGTCTTCATTTCCATTTTAAGAGCAAAAGTAAAAGGGGTGGCATCTAAGGGTCTAAATATCACTAATATGACACACTTCTTTCCAAGAGGCCTCTAGCATATTAGTCTGTTCTCTCCTCTCTCCCTCCTTCTCTCCCCCCAACCCAGCCTCCAAAGGAAACAGACAGGTGGCACAATCTTGTTAACAAAGTAAAAAGTGCCCCCTCATTTTTATTGCTGGAGACTATCACTACGGTGAGAGGAAGAAGTATGCCCAATATGTGAACTAGGATTTAGTGCGCCACTCAGGAGGACACTGTTTCTTAAAGATAAAGCCAATCTTCTCTTGTATAAAAAGCTTTTCCTTCTCAAAGTGAAAAATATCTCTGTGACTAAAGTCATTCATGTTGAGCATTTGAGCAACATGGTAGACTCCCACATGTCTGATTGTTCATTTTCTAACAGCTGCAGACAGAATCTAGTGAACTCTTAATGATCCACGGGGCTTTCAGCCTGCCATGCATCCTCTATTACAGCAAGCATATAGTTTTCAATATCAGGAAGCCCGGCTTCTCCCTTCAAAAGGCAAGAGGGGGTGAGTGTATCAATATTCCTTATACAATGTGAAAACTAGACTTTCTTTTCTTTTTTTTTTTTTTAATTGAGACAGGGTTTTACCATGTTGGTCAGGCTGGTATTGAACTCCTGACTCAGGTGATCCACCCATCTCGGCCTCCCAAAGTGCTGGGCTTACAAGCATGAGCCACCATGCCCAGCCGAAGAAAACCAGACTTTCTATGTCTAGATTTCCTTCACTGGGACCCTGTATGTTATAATATCATGATTTTTCTATTTTGAATTTTCTGAGAACAAATCACAATTTAAATTCAAGTTCTTCAATTACTAACAAAGGTTAGGATGGATGCCAAGGCTTTCATCCAACTAAAACTCATTTTCTGAATTTATTGGATAGGAAGGAGACAAGGAATATTCCTGGCTGATTCCCAGGTGTCCCCTCCCACAGGCTTACCCTCCCCACTTCATTCTCCTGAGAAATGAAGTCACCCACGGGATCTGGATGCCCATTAGAACCTTCCTGCCTTACAGAAACCATGGCTACAAATTCATCCCTCTCATAAAACTATACTGAATTAGGATACAACGATAAGAAATGGTCACAAGGATTTTTGTTTTTTTAATGACAAGGCACATTAAGTAAAAAACACAAAGAAAAGGCTACCTCAAAGACAAGCAAGCAGGAGACATTACACAGCTTAATATAATCAAATTTATTTATTTAGTTTTTGGGTTCTTTTTCTTTTTTTGAGACAGAGTCTAGCTCTGTTGCCCACACTGGAGTTCAGTGGTGCAATCTCAGCTGACCACAACCTCTGCCTCCCAGATTCAACTGATTCTCCTGCCTCAGCCTCCCAAGTAGCTGGGACTACAGGTATGCACCACCATGCCAGGTTAATTTTTTTTTTCCTTTCTTTGTATTTTTAGTAGAGATAGGGTTTCACTACATTGGCCAGGCTGGTCTCAAACTCCTGACCTCGTGATCTGCCCGCCTCGGCCTCCCAATGTTTTTTGTTTTTCTTTTGAGAAGGGGTCTCACTCTGTCACCCAGGCTGGAATACAGTAGGGTGATCCTGGCTCACCTCAATCTCCGCCTCCCTGGCTCAAGCAATCCTCCCACCTCAGCCTCCCAAGTAGCTGGAGTTATAGGCATATGCCACCATGCCCGGCTAATTTTTTGGTTTTTTTTTTTGTAAAGATGGGCTTTCACCATGTTGCCCAAGCTAATATAATTAAATTTAATAAGCATTTACTATACGCTGGGTACTGCTGTAAAAGCAACGGGTTCGGACACATCAAAAAAATCAAACTATGGCCCCCTTCTACAAAAATATCAGTATTACAGTTGATATCAATATTATATTGAAACAAGTATGCAAATGGAAACAACATAAAACAAAACAAGGTCTGGCAAAGTGTAACATGGGCTCAGTGGTTGGGAACAAGCCATTTGAACTGGGAAAAACTAGCACAGGCTTCACAGGAGCCATAGCATTTAAGCTGAGTCTTCAATCATGAAAAGAAGTTTGACAAGGACAACAAAAGGCAATCCACACCGAGGAAAGAGAGTGAGGTGGTGGGAGGATGCACCAAATCGGTGTGACTACAGTATGGAGGGCACGTGGTGGAAGAAAAGCAAAGAATAGCATATTTGGGACAAAAATATCAGAAGGTGTTGAGTATCGTGCTCAGGGGTTCGGGCTTTCTTCTTTAGGCAGCAGAGAACTCAAGGCTTCAGAGCAGAGATGGATGAACAAATCTGTGTTTTAGAAAGCTCACCTGTAATAGACGTAGTTCTGAATACAAAAAAAAAAAAAATGGAAGATAAAGGAGACAGCTACTGGAAAAAAAAAAAAAAAAAGAGAGAGAGAGAGAGAGAAAGGGAGCCACTTGGCCTAGGGAGAGAAAATAGTGGGAAAGCAGCTTCAACAGGCTGTGGAAGAGGGAAATGGCATCTGATTCCTATCACAGAGGTGGGCTTAGAAGAAAAAAAGGCAGAGGTCTGATTGGTAAATGCTTCAAATAAAATAATAGATGACATTTTCTTCATGCTTTTCTGCCATTTTCAAATAGGTACACATTCTTAAAGGTGAGGGGGAACAAACAAAATTATTTCAGAGAAAAAAAAACTACTAAAATGTATTGACAATTGGATTGTGTGTACTGGAAAAGAGGAACATTTGAGACATAAAGAGTTAAGAGTGGACAGGCGTGGTGGCTCACACCTGGAATCCCAGCACTTTGGGAGGCCAGAGGCAGGCAGATCACAAAGTCAGGAGTTCCAGACCAGCCTGGCTAATATGGTGAAACCCCGTCTAAGAATACAAAACTTAGCTGGGCGTGGTGGCATGCCTCTGTAATCCCAGCCTGTAATTCCAGCTACTCAGGAAGCTGAGGCAGAAGAATCATTTGAACCTGGGAGGCAGAAGTTGCAGTAAGCCGAGATTGTGCCACTACACTCTAGCCTCAGCGACAGAGCGAGATTCCGTCTCAATAAAACAAAACAAAACAAAACAAAAATTAGCCGGGCGCGCTGGCGCATGCCTATAGTCCCGGCTAGTCAGGAGGCTGAGAGGCAGGAGAATCACTTGAACCCGGGAGGCGGCAGTTGCTGTGAGCTGAGATCACGCCACTGCACTCCAGCCTGGGCCACAGAGTGAGACTCAGTCTCAAAAAAAAAAAAAAAAAAAAAAGTTAGGGCCAGCACAGTGGCTCACGCTGTAATCCCAGCACTTTGGGAGGCTGAGGTGGGCAGATCACTTGAGCTCAGAAGTTTGAGATTAGCCTTGGCAACATGGTAAAACCCCATTTCTACCAAAAATATATATATAATAAATTATTATTTTTTTAAGTTAAAAATTAACTTAAAAAAAACTTCCACTGATAGTGACTGGTCATGCCTCAAACCTAAACAAGAACAAAGGAGGAAAAGAAGCATATTTCATCCATCATCATCTTCTGACCAATGAGAAAAGGGAAAGAGTATTAAATCTAGTTCAGGTCCCACTTAACCAGAGCCAGACTAAAATTACTCTGCAGTGCTCAAGTAAACACAGTTTTCTTTCTTTTTTTTGAGATGGAGTCTTGCTCTGTTATCCGGCTGGAATTCAGTGGTGTGATCTCAGCTCACTGCAACCTCCACCTCCTTGGTTCAGCACTTCTGCCTCGGCCTCCCCAGTTGCTGGGATTACAGGTGTGCACCACCACGCCCCACTAAGTTTTGTATTCTTAGTAGAGACGGGGTTTTGCCATGGTTGCCCAGACTGATCTCGAACTCCTGACCTCAGGTGATTTACCCGCCTTGGCCTCACAAAGTGCTGGGATTACAGGCTGTGAGCCACCACGTTCAGCCTAAGCAAAATAAATATAAACAAAGGAATGTGTAAACAATGTGACAACAGCATACGGTTAAGAAACCATTTTCAAGTTTAAAGTCCTTTTTAAAGTGTCCTTAGCATGTCAAGAATGTATATGCTAATAAGTTAGTTCTCTTAAGTTTTTAAGACATCTGTTAGATAACATTATTGCACTGTTTGGCCCAAAAGTATCATGGTCTGTATTACCACATTCACTACAGTTAAATCATATTTCTCCATAGTCTAAGTTAATTCTCTCATATTAAGTGATATTTGTTCCTATTAACCTGTGACTTCAAATCTGAAATGCTGAATTAGGAAACTTTTCAGTTCAAAAGGCAATGGGGAATTGGCTTTTGTCCAATTTAAGTACAACTAAAACTAAATAAATACATGTGAGTAAAATTATTAGGTTTGTACCAGTGTCAATATCCTGGTTGTGATTTGATACCATAGTTTGGCCAAATGTTACCATTTTGGGAAACTGGGCATTTATAAAAAGAATCTCTCTACATTTTTTCCTTATAACTGCATGTGAATCTATAATTACCTCAATTTTAAAAGGGAGAGGGTAGCAAAAAAAAAAAACAAACAGCCAATGGGCAACTCTGTCCTGTGAAATCCTATTTGCTTTGACCACATAGACACCAGCAACAAAAAGGGAAGCTTTGCAGAGACTAGAGTGGTGGTTATCAGGGTGTCTGGGGCATTTAGCTAAGGTAATACAAAATTTCAATTAGACAAGAAATAACTTTAAGGGATCTACTGTACAACATGGTGACTATAGCTATTAATAATGTACTATATTCTTAAAAATCGCTTATGGCCAGTAGTGGTGGCTCACGTCTGTCATCCTAGCACTTTGGGGAGGCCAAAGTAGGTGGATCACCTGAGGTCAGGAGTTCAAGACAAGCCTGGCCAACGTGGTGAAACCCTGTCTCCACTAAATACACAAAAATTAGCCAGGCATGGTGGCGCATGCCTGTGATCTCAGTTACTTGGGAGGCTGAGGTGGGAGAATCACTTGAACCAGAGAGGTGGAAGTTGCAGAGAGCCAAGATTATGCCACTGCACTCCAGCTTGGGTGACAGAGCGAGATTCCATCTCAAAAGAAAAAAAAAATCACTGAGAGATTTTAAATGTTCTCACCACAAAAAAATATGTGAGGTAATGCATATACTAATTAGCTAGATTTAGCCATTCTACGAAGTATACATATTTAAAAACATCATGTTGTACATAATATATACAATTTTTGTCAATTAAAAATATATATTTTTTTTTTGGAGACCCTCTGTCATCCAGGCTGGCGTGTAGTGGCACAATCTTGGCTCACTGCAACCTCTACCTCCCTGGTTCAAGTGATTCTCCCACCTCAGCCTCCCAAGTAGCTAGGATTAGCTGGGTATGCCACCACATGCAGCTAATTTTTGTATTTTCAGCAGAGACAGCATTTCACTGTGTTGGCCAGGCCAGTCTCAAACTCCCAATCCCAGGTGATCTGCCTACCTTGGCCTCCCAGAGTGCTGGGATTACAGGGATGAGCCACCACACCCAGCTGCATTAATTTTTTAATAAAAAAACTTTTTTTTTTTAATGGAGGCTTTAGAGCTCATTGATTATAGGTAGAAGCATAAAAATGTATCAGATTCTGAATCTCACAGACCACAAGGTAAAAGGGAGAAAGTAAGAGAAGATTCGTGAATAACAAGCTTTACACACTCCTGTAAAGAGGTTAAGGCAGGTAGTATTATTGCTCTGCATTGTACAAACCAGGAAGCAAAGGTTCAATGAGATAAAGTGGTCTCTCCAAGTCCATGCACCAGAGTGAAGCAAGTGTTCACAACACAATATAAAAACACAAAAAGGAAATGTAATTTCCTATTAGGAGAGGAGTGGGTGAGGAGAGGCAGAAAGGAGAAGGATGGATAAATACACCTAAGCTAACATTACTTAAGTAGCATAATCTCCAAAGCATCGGTGTAAATATCCAGGCTCATGACCTGCTACAAGGCTTTATATTATGTGCTACAGAAAAGGAGATACAGTTAAATGTGTCCCTATCCAACACCAGAGGGTTCAGATTCTCACCCTCAACTAAAAATCACTGATGCTGCTAAGAGCATGACACAGGCCAAAGCAAACCTTTGAATCCCTGATGGATAGGCCTCTATAATGGCAAGGTATTATACAACCTGGCCTGCAATTATTATTCTTATTTGACCATCAAAAAATCGTATGGAATACCATGAACAGGAAAGGTTAGGGGCCTTTGCATTTATTAGACAAATTTTACTGAGTAATAACTATGTGCCCAGGCAGTAAGCAAGGTGTTACAGGTAAAATTACTCTTTTTTTAAAAAGGTGTGGCGGGAGGGTGGTTAGATATGGGGTGAGAGGTACAGTCATTAATCAAATTATCACAACACAAATTAAGCCATGGTAAATGTTACAAGGCAAAGCTTTGAAGGCATACAAAAGGGATGCAGGAATGCCCAGCAGGAACAGATCTAGATTACCGGACTTCAAAAACAAAACACAGTCTCTGCCCTCTGGAAGCTCATAATCTAATGAGGAGGACTTATACAAATAGATAGCTTCAATATAGTCCAACACCAGGTAAAAGTGCTTCCTTGTCTTCAAGTATGATAAGATGTTCCAGGCTTATCTACCTTGGACACTTCCTGCTTAGATTTGAAACCAGCCATTTCTCCAAAGTGCCCCAATTCCTTTCACTGGGAATTGGCCCTTTCAAATTAGGTCTGTGCCCTCTGACATGGCTGAAAGGGCTCCTACTGGCTAATATGAGACCTCTCGGGAAGATGCCCAAATGGAATGGAACACTGTTTAAAGTATGTTTAAATTCATGAGTTATATTAATACTAAAAAGACCCTCTGTGGTCATCTTTTGGAGACTGGTAGACACTAGCTCATGTTCTGAAAATCTAAGGAAAGAATAAAGCAGTCAAACTGTCTTTCCTATAGAGAATGTATTTCAGAATAATCAACTAGTTGAAGAAGCAAAGTTCTTTACAGAAGAATCACGGCTAATAAATAATAGAACTAAAGGAAATGACAGAATTAGAAAATGTGCTATTTTTGTGGCAATTGAGGATAACTGAACACAGACTAATTAGTAGGTGAAATTAAGAAACTGGCAGTAATTTTGCTAGGCATGATAATGGTACTATAGTTATTTTTTAAGACCTTATTACAGATACATATTAAAATGTTTATAGGTAAAATAATAGGAGACATGGAATGTGCTTTAAAATTCTCCAGGAGACTGGGGGGCAGTGGAGGGAAGACAGAGGAAACAAAAACAACAGAACACTAAGAGTTGTTGAAGCTGGATAACAAATATGGGGATTCATCGTTTCACTGTCTTTAATGTATGTTTGGAAGAAAAAAAATCCATGACAAAAGGTAAGGAAAAAAGATCCACCTTTTACGCATGAGATAATCATCACAATGCATACTTCAAATGGCAAAATGACCTAAATCTCTATCAACAGGAGACAAATTAAGTAGATCATAACACATAAAAAGGAATCCTATGAGGCCATAAAAATGACCATATTTCAAGGTCATTTATGCTGTAGTGAGGCATGATTGCACCACTGCACTCCAGCCTGGACAACACAGTGAGAGCCTATCTGAAAAAAAAAAAAAAAAAAAAAAGAGCGCTCTTCTTTTTGCTTTTTTACATTCCAAAAGCAAAATAAAGCAGTTGCTTCTTAAAAACACAACATTTGGGAATGACAGTAAGAGGAATTAAACACACACACGCACACACACACACTCCTCAAACTTCACTCTGTAAGTCTAAAACTCATACACTTCTCCCTCTTCCTCTATAAATATCATAAAATTCATCCTATTTAAGTGTACAATTCAGTGATTTAATTATTTGTTGACACCTAATATACATTTGTTTCATTTTAAAGTCTAAGATACAATTCAGTCTTCCTTAATATAGTGCCATAATGTATCTTCTGAACAGACCTTTGAAAATACAGTATTATCCATGTCCTTAGATCGTCACTTCATAATATTTTAGAGGGGAGCCTAGTCATTTAATCATACGATTTTTTATTCTCATGTCAAATGCCTATGAAAGATCAGCATTCTCTCAGAACCAGTCTTCTCTGTAATTTACTATGAAGATGACAGAGGGGCTTGGGGGGACTTGAAGAAGCTTTCTCACATGTATTGGATTCCTTCACATATGGAATCCCTTCTCCTCTTCTAGCTCATTTTTTAAAGATTGGTGTTTCATACCATAAAATTTATCCTTTTAAAGTGTAGAACTCAGTAATTTATAGTATATGCACAGGGTGTGCAGCCATCACCACTATCGAATTCTAAAATATCTTCATCACCTCAAAAGAAACTGTTATCCTTGAGCAGCTGCTCCCGGTCCCTCCTCCCATCAGTCCCTGGCAACCACTAATGTAATTATCATCCTCACTAAGGCTATTTTGTTGGTGAAGGGGAGAAGAAGATGCAAGACATTCATCCTTGAATCAAAGGATCTCCATTCTATGAGGTTTGAAATATACAAAGAACATACTTAAATTCTACATGTTCCATTATGCATTGAGGAAGATAAATAGGCATCATCCTCTTGAATTAATCCTTCTGCTATAGAGCAGAAATCAAACCAAACTGCCAGATTTGGCTTACTCTGACTGCATTGCTAATAAACTCTGAACATTTGGCATGGCACATTTCATAATTTTCTATCTCAACAGTCTGAGGCAAAAATAACAAAAAAAAGAAAATCTACAGCAATTACCATGAAAAAATTAACTAACTTTAAAAAGTAGTAAATGAAGTCATTAAAACAAGCTAAATTCATACCAATGTTTGCTCATTTCGCGGGCAAAACTCATCAAAACAGTTCAAGTATTAAATGTAGTAAGAGGTTTTCTACAGATTTTTTGTTTTTATCTTTTTAGAGTAATCAGATTAAAATTTAAGGGAAAAAAGTGGGACCGACGCAGTGGAATATGCTTTAGTGGATCCCTGATCCTAACTGTAATATTGATTGAGTGTTGCCCATATATTAAAGATGAGAAGTTACTTTGTTGTGAGCAGAATTCCAAGAGAATAATTAAGAAATCACTGTGAGGTGTGGACTCAGGGAGAGGAGCATCACACATTGGGGGCAGTGGGGGGGGTGGGGCTAGGGGAGGGACAGTGTGGGGTGGGGAGGGTGGGGAGGGATAACACGGGGAGAAATGCCGGATATAGATGAAGGGAGGAATAGAGGCAGCAAACCACCTGGTTATGTATGCACCTATGCAAAACCCTGCATGAGTTGCACATGTACCCCAAAACCTAAAGTAAAATAAAAAATAAATACATAAATAAAAAGAGCAAAAAAAAAAGAGAAATCACTGTGAGGTACCAGTGATCTTCCTTAATTTTAGAAATGCAACCGTATACCTAACAAAAGCATTACTTTTTGCAACAAATCTTTTATTTCTTCATGTAGCAGACGACATAATGTATCATCCATGATCATATCCTGACAAATATCTTCTCAAAAGTAGGTGTGGAAGAAAATTTTTAAATTTCTCTTTATAAAATATTATCTGCCTATTGCAGGTGATTTTAAAAATGCAAGACAGAAATTTAGCCTATCTATAATTTCATCAATTAGATAAACACCATTACCATTTTCACATATTTCTTTCCAGATCATTTTTCTACACATTTGCACAAAGTGGAGGCCTTGCTGTATTTAAATTTTGCACTTATCTTTTTCATTTACATTATTCCATTCACATGTCCCCCACATCACTGAAAACTCTTTATAACCTACACTTGCTACAGAGTGCACCATCACCTGGAGAAACACGGAAACACTTCACACACATTTATCTTATATTCTCCTAGTGCTGGGTATTTAAGATTTCCCAATTTGAAAGCCACCATTTCTTATTTCAATTGATTTTTTAGATCATCATGCACGTATTTTTTTCTTGGACACACAACACATGCACGAAGGCTGTATCATTTGGTTCCAAAGGACCTGGATATTTGCAAGCCATTGTGATGCAGGGTAACTGCCAAAAGCTACATTCCTATCTGAGAAAAAATATCGTCCATATCATTAGAACTTTGGAATGAACAAACAATGACCCATACATTCTTTAAACCACTAAGAAATTAAAGGCCATGCCCTCAATCAGTCAAAAAGCATTCTCTCCTATCTTAAACATGCAATCAGACCCCTCTCCTGACCTGTAATATCAAAAACGTGAGGAAGGAGGATTCATTTTGTTTACCTGTGTGTCATTTTGGTAATGGCTATCTATATAGCTGACCTTGAATTTCTAATTTCGACGCTATTCACAGGCAGACCAGTATTTCGCAAAGGTCACTCTGCAAAGGATCCCAGGAACTATTATACAGTACCCTAGAATCCTTTCTCTGCCTCCCAAAAGGCCTTTTGTTCTTAAGTAAGAAATAAACAAGGCCAGGAATGGTGGCTCAAGCCTATAATCCCAACACTTTGGGTGGTCAAGACAGGAGGATTGCTTGAGCCCAGGAGTTTGAGACCAGCCTAGGCAACATGGTGAGATCCTATCTCTACAAAAAATTGAAAACTTAGCTGATCAAGGAGGTGCATGCCTTTTAGTCTCAGCTATTTAAAAGGTTGAGTTAGGAAGATTGCTTGAGCCTGGGAGGCAGAGGTTGCAGTGAGCCAAGATCATACCACTGCACTCCAGCCTGGACAAGAAAGTGAGATACTGTCTCAAAAAAGAAAAGGCTAGGCACAGTGGCTCACACCTGTAATCCCAGCACTTTGGGAGGCCCAGGCAGGTGGATCATTTGAGGCCAGGAGTTCTAGCCTGCCTGGCCAACATGGTAAACCTGTCCCTACTAAAAACACAAAAATTAGCCAAGTGTGGTGGCAGGCGTCTATAAACCCAGCTACTTGGGAGGCTGTGGCAGGAAAATCATTTGAACCCAGGAGATGGAGGTGGTAGTGAGCCAAGATCATGCCACTGCACTCCAGCCTAGGGGATGGAAGGAAGGAAGGAAGGAAGGAAGGAAGGGAGGGAGGAGGAAGGGAGAGAGGGAGGAAGGAAGGAAGGAAGGAAAAGGGAAGGGGAGGGGAGGGAAGAAGGGAAGGGAGGAAAAAAAAGAAGAGGGAAGGAGGGAATGAAGCAAGGTAAAAGTGCGAGGGAGAGAGGGGTGAGAGGGGGGAAGGGAGGACAGGACAGAAAAGGAAAAGGAAAGAGAGAAAGAGAGAGAGAGAGAAAGTCAAGGACAGATGAAAGAAAGAAATACAGAAAGAAAAGAGAGGGAGGAGGGAAGGAGGGAGGGAAAGAAAGAAAGATACATGTTTTTTGAAGGGAGGAAAGAAGGAGGGAGGGAGGCACGGAAGGGAGGGTGGAAGGGAAAGAGAAGGAAAAAGAGAAAGATGGAAAGACAGGAAGACAGGAAGTCTGGAAAGACAGATTAAAAGACAGAAAGCAAGAAAGACAGCAAGAGAGGAAGGAAGGAAGGAAGGAAGGAAGGAAGGAAGGAAGGAAGGAAGGAAGGAGGGAGGGAGGGAGGGAGGGAGGGAAGGAAGGAAGAAAGGTTGGTTAGTTTTCTTCCTAAACTTGGTTCTAAGGAGTTAAAATTATTCTTCTGGCTGTTAAAGTGCTGGTCCACCTAAAATCCTTATACTTTCAAAAGGTGTTTTTCTTTT
>NW_016107887.1:200393-211237 GCF_001604975.1 Cebus imitator | reverse complement strand
TTTTTTTTTTTTAATTGAGACAGAGTCTCTCACTCTGTCACCCAGCGTGCACTCAGCTCACTGCAACCTCTGCCTCCCAGGTTCAAGCAATGCTCTTGCCTCAGCTTCCCAGATAGCTGGGACTATACGTGCCTGCCACCATGCCTAGCTAATTTTTGCATTTTTAGTGGAGATGGGGTTTCACCATATTGGCCAGGCTGGTCTCGAACTCCTGACCTCAAGTGATCCATCCGCCTCAGCCTCCCAAAGTGTTGGGATTACAGGCATGAGCCACCATGCTCAGCCAAAGGTGTTTTTCTTATTCATCTGTGCACACCAAGCCAGTGCCAAGTCACTGTGATAAGGGACTGTTGCTCTTCCAAGCATCTGCTGAACTTTTTCTTTTATTTTCTCCATTGAAAATGTAAATGTACTACCCATTACTGTTAGCCCAGTGGGAAATCCTAAACTTGTCCTAAACAAGACCTAAAAGACTTGTTTTATTTTTCTTACCATACTCCCTAAACAATGTGATTACAAAGCAAGGTTATACGTATTAGCCAGAGGCTGGATGAAGGACCTAATGGTTTTGACAGTAACTTCCATTCAAATTCCAGTTAAATGTTGACTGTGTGGTTTAGAAACTATTACTTAACTGGGAGGAGTCCCAGAGCTAAGGAACCTCTGAGAATTGTGATGAGATTGAAGAATAATGCATATATAAAAACCTGACACATAGCAGGAGGTCAAATACATGGTGATTATCTTCATGATGTTCAGACTATTTCTTTTCTATAATCTCCATCACCATTTATCCATTTTGGCAAAATGTGCAAAGCAAATATTTCTAATTTACTTTTCACTTCACTCAAGCAAAATCACCTCTCTTTTTTCATAGCATGCCCATCAAGTACCCATATAGTACTTATCAAAGCTAGTATCTCCCCTTTCAAGTCTGCTCCTGTTCTTGCTCATTTGTATTCTCTCTCATTCTTCACGGCTATGGTGTGAATGTTCTTGTTCCCTCCAAAATTTATGTTGAAACCTAAACCTCGATGTGATAGCATCAAGAGTTGAGGCTTTGGGGAGGTGCTTAAGTCATGAGAGCTCTGCTCTCATGAATGAGACTAACACTTTATAAAGTGTTAGGGTCTTTTCTGAAACATCTTTATGTAAAAAATGGTGGGAGGGCAGATGGAGGAATTAGCTAGGCCATTTTTTGCCTTTCCACTCTTCTGCCATACGAGGACACAGCGTTTGTCCCCTCCAGAGGATGCAGCAACAAGGTATCATCCTGGAAGCCAAGACCAGGCCCTCACCAAACACTCAACCGACCAGCACCTTGACCTTAGACTTCCAGCCTCCAGAACTGTGAGAAATACATTTCTTTTTCATTTTTGTGGAGATGGGCATCTCACTTTGTTTGTTGCCCAGGCTGGTTTCAAATCCCTGGGCTCAACTGATCCTCCCACCTCGGCCTCCCAAAATGCTGGGATTACAGCCATGAGCCACTGCTCCTGGTCAAATTTTTATTATTTATAAATCACCCAGTCTGTGGATATTTGGTTACTGCAGCAGAAACAGATTAATACATTCTCCATGATCACTTTTACGCTCATTTAGATGCAATTTCTTCCAATACTGAAAAACTTGTAGGGCATTCCTTTACTGAAACAGTCAAATCGCTGCTTACATGGTGACTTAAAGTCTCTCCCTTACTCCAGTCTGATTGAGAATCAACTACCTGAAGCTTACACTGATCTAAGCCTGGTTTTTAAGGAAAGGTGGAGAGGGAGGCTAAATACCCTAGGTGATTGTGATATGCCCCACAAAGAAATGATTGCTTATTTCCAAAATAGATTTTAAAAATTTAAAGGTGGGGTATGTACCACACAATCCTTTTTTTTTTTTTTTTTTCCCCTGGAAACAGGGTCTCACTCTGTCACCCAGGTGGGAGTCCACAATCCACTTTACTATACATTTTGACGTACTGAGAAACCTGGCCCAGTAGCCTTCACCCATTGCACTGCAAAGACACTCGAGCCAATGAACGCACTGTCAACTACGGTCTCTTAAAATGAGACTGGTCTGCAAACAAACTGTTTATCTGTGGCCTCTCTAACATTGTTTGGCTGTTTAGGTACAATTTAAACCCATAACAGATCATCAAAGGCAAGCAGTGATGGTGCTGGAATGCTGGATCAACCACAAAGAAATGAAAGAAGGCTATCACACGGGATGCTACGAAATGATCATAAAGCTAGCAAGTATTTACTATATGTCAGCACTTACTATATGGCAATGACTTTCCACATATGAACTCATTTACCCTCACAACAACCCTATAGATCAACACTGTCCCCATTTTGCAGATGAAAAACTATGGAGAGGTTAAGAAACTTACCCAGTACCACACAGCTAGTGAGAGAAGGTTGAAAGGGGGGAATGTGAATTCTAGCCCAAACAGTCTGGCCTCAGGTTAACTTTTCAATTACAAATTGCCTATTTTACATAGCTGGAGTCACCTTCAAAGAAAAGAAGAGAGGCCGGGCACGGTGGCTCACGCCTATAATCCCAACACTTTGGGAGGCTGAGGCAGGTGGATCACGAATGAAGTCAGGAGTTCAAGACCAGCCTGGCCAACATGGTGAAATCCTGTGGCAGGCACCTATAATCCCAGCTCTTCGGGAGGCTGAGGCAGAAAATGGCTTGATCCCAGGAGGCAGAGGTTGCAGTGAGCCAAGACTGCTCCACTGAACTTCAGGCTGGGCCACGAGTGAGACTTCATCTCAAAAAAAAAAAAAAAAAAGAAGAACACCAACTAAGAGCTGACGAATGGAAGCGCCAACATTACAAAATGCTTTTGAGACATCTCTGTAACTGGAGAGCATTTGTCAGCAGGTTACAAAAAAACAATAGATGTAATAGCCAGAGGTAGGTCACAATTTCAGAGGATATGAAGGTACAGAAAGCAACCGCAAATTGAGATTTAGAACACAACTCCACAGAGACTAAGTACATCTGCTCTCCTTTGCCTGTGTTCCCATTTTCAGGAGTGCATCCCCTGCCCTAAACAGGCTGTATCTAGTTTTAGAGATAAGAAAAAAAAAAAAAAGATCAATTTTCCTTCTAGAAAGTGATCAAGATCTCAGTCTATAAAAATAAGTCTTTGGGCCAGGCCTGGTGGCTTATGCCTGTAATCCAGCACTTTGGGAGACCGAGGTGGGTGGATCACGAGGTCACGAGATCAAGACCATCCTAGCCAACATGGTGAAACCCCATCTCTAATAAAAATACAAAACTTAGCTGGGTGTGGTGGTGCGCACCTGTAGTCCCAGCTACTCAGGAGGCGGAGGCAAGAGAATCATTTGAACCCAGCAGGTGGGCTGCAGTGAGCCAGTCTCCCACCAATGCACTCCAGCCTGGCAACAGAGAGACACTCGGAAAAAAAAAAAGCCTTTCTATGAAGACACTTAAGGTTTCTTAAAAGCATAGCTACTAGGCTGGGCGCGGTGGCTCATGCCTGTAATCCCAGCATGCTGGGAGGCCGAGGTGGGCGGATCACGAGGTCATGAGTTTGAGACCAGCCTGACCAATATGGTGAAACACCATCTCTACTAAAAATACAAAATTAGTTGGGCATGGTGGCGCATGCCTGTAATCCCAGCTACTCGGGAGGCTGAGGCAAGAGAATCGCTTGAACCTGGGAGGCTGAGGTTGCAGTGAGCCGAGACTGCGCCATTGCACTCCAGCCTGGGTAATAAAAGTGAAACTCTGTCTCAAAAAAAGAGCATAGCTATTTAGGGGAAAAAATAATGACTTTAGACGGCTTATCATTCTGCAACCTGACCACTCCACTTGCTCCTTTAGCAAAAGATAACAGACACGGGCAGAAAGAAACAAAACACATATCTAATACAAATATGGCTGACATTCATTTTAACATTTTTGAGGACTCTTTTTTTTTTTTTTTTTTTTTTTTTTTTTTTTTGTTTTTTTTTTTTTTTGAGACAGAGTCTTGCTCTGTCACCCAGGCCAGAGTGCAATGTCACGATCTTGGCTCACGGCAACCTCTGCCTCGCGGGTTCAAGCGATTCTCCTACCTCAGCCTCCCGAGTAGCTGGGACTACAGGCACATGCTACCATACACGGCTAATTTTTGTATTTTAGTAGAGACTGGGGCTTCACCATGTTGGTCAGGGCAGTCTCACGTGCCTGAACTCAAGTGATCCACCCATCTCAGCCTCCCAAAGTGCTGGGATTACAGGTGTCAGATACCATACCCAGTCCTTATTCTTTAAAAAGGAAGAAAAATTTTAAATCCCAGTTGTATTATTTAAAAATTTTCCAACAATAAAAAACTTACAAAGTAGTAATCTCAATAATTCTCTCCATCCCCCTTAAAAAATACTCTATTAATAGTTTGGCATATGCCTTACCAGATTTTTCTTTATGCATAGGCACAAGGTTTTCTTAAACTAAACTATGCACAATATGAATTTAAAAAAAAAAAAAAAAAGCCACCTATTGGCAACTGTCCTGAGTATGCACGAATGTGTTCCCATCGTTCCCACATCACCTGTACTTTGGGGCCCTGTAAGTCTAAATCCTCCTTGTTCATTTTATATGAGGAGCTGCACGTTGAAGCCCCTGAGGCCTAGGTTGGTAGCATACACACAGCCCCCATGTAATATGTACTGTGAAGCGCACAGCTTTCTCCCAGCTGCTCTGAACATACATTTCTCAAAGTAGCATGACCAAGCAAATTGATCCTGGCTAAAATAAAGTATCCCAGGGAAAGAAAGATCTGGCCTTAAGAGAACAGATCTGAACCTTAAGAGGTAAGGTGTGCAGGGAATTCCACCCTCCCCCCATCCCCAGAACATCCTCCTGTCTGGATCCAGGGCAGGGCTGGAAATTGGGCCTGGAGCTTTCCCTTTCCTAACCCCCCTACCACATCCTCCTCTTAATTTCCTTAACATCTCCCCTTCCTTTCTCATTTTAAAACTCCTCCATTTGGGACTTCTAACAGAAGAGCCCAAACTGCCTCTTTGAAAAATATGTGATGAATAAACATAAGAAACTCAACATCGCTGGGGTGGTGGCTTACACCTGTAATCTCAGCACTTTGGGAGGCTGGGTCAGGTGGATGGCCTGAAGTCAGGAGGTCTGAGATTAGCCTTGTCAGCATAGTGAAACCCCGTCTCTACTAAAAATACAAGAATTAGCCAGGTGTATCGGCATGCGCCCACAATCCTAGCTACTCGGGAGGCTGAGGCAGGGGAACTGCTTGAGCCCAGCAGGCAGAGGTTGCACCACTGCACTCTAGCCTGGAGGACAGAGCAAGATACCATCTCAAAAAAAAAAAAAAAAAGCTCAACTTCACTAGTTTAACTCCCATTCCGTACACTATACTCAGTGATGGTTTTAAACAAGACAGGTTATATGATAAGTGTTTACCTGAAGTCCTAAAGCAGAATATAAATCCCTTGCACATATCAATACCTAAAGAATTCAAACTTCATATTTTTAATATACAGAAAAAAATGGCATCATGCCCATAAAAATACTAGTCCTTTGGTAGTAGAATTACAAAATATAGTATAATCACTAAGGATAAATCCTGGATTTAAAGAGGTCGGGAAAGCTGTAAAAGGTCTTGCTTGGAGACACAGCTAAAAGCCCAAATAATGAAGGATCATCAGAAGAGAAAATAAATGAAGTAAAGTACAAACACAAAGACGTATCACACCAAGCACTGTGCAGTGCCTGGGCATGCCTCGGGTCTCCATGAAATATGCAGTAGTCTCCTCTTATGGACAGGAAATGAAAGCTCAATGGCATGTCTAAATCCACACAAATCATAAGTAGAGAGCTGTGATGCAAACCCTGACCTCTGATCCCAATGCTTGAGGCTTCCCACTAGTCCCCTGAGGCCTCCCCCAAGCAATCTAAAGTTCATGATTTCCCCAGTGGTGACATGTGGGACATCTGCCTCCCAGCCAAGCCCCACTTCTTTTAGGAGACCTGGTACTCCTTGCCCTGTCCCTTGACATGAGTGGTAGCGAACATTTTCGTGCACAGCCATGTCTCCCCAGCCACAATGCATGGGCCAGGGATTGCCTGGGGATTTGTGGTTGTTTTACACCAAGCTGGGAAAAGAGAAACTCAGTCTTCTGGTAGTGGAGCTGCAAGATATGAGTTGGCATCATAAAGAACATGGATACAACACTGAAAAGGGGCCTTCATCCAAGAATGCAGCCACAAGGCAGACAGAAACCCGATTCTCACCACCAAGTCCCCAGTGCTGTCACCAGAGTGATCTCAACCACCACACTGGCCAGTGACATGCCCATCCATCTGACTGCCCTCCAATGATCAGAAAGATTACTGACCATCATTTTCTTTACAAAGATGTTTTTTGAAAAACATTCTTTAGGGTAGAATCATATGGAGAATCAAATAAGATCACATACTTACCCTAACTGCCCAACAAAAACATACCACTATAGGCCAGAAGTGGTGGCTCACACCTGTAACCCCAGCACTTTGGGAGGCTAAGGCAGGCGGATCACCTGAGGCCAGGAGGTCAAGACCAGCCTGGCCAACATAATGAAAACCCACCTCTACTAAAAATACAAAAATTAGCCAGGTGTGGTGGCGCACACCTGTAGTCCCAGCTACCCAGAAGACTGAGGCAGAAGAATCCCTTGAACCCAGGAGGCAGAGGTTGCAATGAGCTGAGGCCGCACCACTGCACTCCAGCCTGGGCTACAGAGCGAGACTCCACCTCCCGGGGGGGTGGAGAAAAATGCTATGATGTATTTAACATTATTATATCCCACCTCCCAATTTAGCCCAGTTAAAATGATCTGATATTAATTAGGTTATAGTAGGTGTGAAAGCACTTGGAAAAAAGAGTGGACTATTTAAAAAAAAATGGATTTTGGTGTTTTTTTTCTTACAACTCTCTTGGGAGATAAAACAATACTATTTTGTGGAGGAAAAAAAGATAATTGGATCAAGCAACAACAAACAGACCCAAATAGATCTATTTCAATGTGAATGTCGTTGAGGTACGAGGCCTTCCTCCTTCTGCATATGGGCATCTCCTGCTCTGCTAATGTTTAATACACCTCAGATAGACAACTGTTATCAATCAGTTAAGGGGGAAATGAGGTCAACAAAAATAAAACTATTATATTTACCTTATTTCCTCTTAAAATGTGCTTTTATCTGAAAGATTAGAAGCAGAAGAAATAGTCTCCAACACACAGTGGGAGATCTGCATGTTGCTAGGACTATTGGACCTAGTTATCAAGAAATGGTAACACCCAGGAGTAATCAGGAGGCACTCCTGCAACACGAACAGGTGGGCAATCTGGCAAACTCTGAACCAGCAATTCTACCTTCCAAACTTCCAACACAGAGGCGCACAAGAGGGCAGAAACATGTATGTACAGGGATATTCAGTGCAGTGGCGCTATGGCTGAAAGATGAGAAACCATTTGGATGTTAGCAACCAAGTACAGAAAAAGAAATGATAGCTACACATGTACAGAAGAGAGTATCACATTAAAAATGTTTTAAATCATCTTATAAGTGATATAACTTACTCACTGCTAAGACGATCATGACATATGTTTAACTTAAACAGCTGACAAAATAGCACGATTGGTCTTACATAAATATTCTTTCCATCTTTTTTCTACGGATATAAACAATAAGATAATTCTCTCAGGGCAAAAGACTGAGTGATTTTAATTTTTTTTCCTACAACTCTGTAAAGATATGTTTCTGTTTACGCACTAAGTACATATGTATCACTTTTACTGCAATAAAAACAAAAAAAAATTATCATTTGCAAAAATCCTCTAACTAAGCAGCCTCCAGAAATGTGTTTGAAAAAGGTTGTTCCCAAGATATATGTATAAATCACAAAGAACATAAGCTTAAGATTCTCAGCCAAAGAAGTCAAAGACAAAAATATCTCCATGGCTATTTTTCCAAATGTTCTTCAAAAATTATTTGATTTTTTAAAATTACTTCTCTAAATCAAAAAGAAATCAAATGCACCATGCAGAAAAAGAACTTGGACATCGTTTTTATCAAGGCTATCCACAGCCAATATATTGTATCATGAAACCTGAAATCTCAAACAATTATCAAATTCATCCCAGTCCTTCATATACGCACACTAATACCAAAAACCACCAGGTCATCCTCCTCCCTAATGCTATTACTCAAATTTGCTTCTCCATTACTTCTTAGTCCTAGTCCACAATGCCTTTATCAAACAATCTTCAGCACCCACTGAAGCGGTGCGGTGTCTGGGTCTCAGCTCTCCCAGAGGTCTTTCAATGGCTTCCATTGTCCTGCAAATCAGTACTAAGGTCCTACTACAGTGCTGCAGGGAAGTCTCTCCTGATTGCCCTCAGGGCGCCTCCACCTAGGAAATGTGCACAACCAGGCCACTTGTATCTCTCAGATAATTTTGAGATTATCGCTATTAAGGACACCTGAACATCCTCCTTCAGTGAGCCTGCTCAACTCTCTCTCTCATCCCTCATCCAAAAGAATCCTAAAGGCCATCTCATCCACAAAGCTTTTAAGAATGGTTAAACACAGAGAGATTCCCACCAGTCGTCAAAGAACTTCCTCCCCATTTATAACCCCATCTATTTGGTCCACAATGGACAGCTATCTTTAACAGCTCCCTCTTTGCCCCTCCCCAAAATCCCACGTAAAATGCAGCTGTAACAAATAATTCTTCCAGGTTGATCTCCCAGTCTCTACTTTAAGCCATTTTCATCTGATTTCTCTGGATTCCTTACCATGGTCCTTGTCACAGACTCTCCCTCTACCTAACCTGTTAAACGGACAACTTGGTAGAGCCCGCCAGCTTGGTTTTCTTTTTACTCCAATGCTGTCTGACAATTCCTCCTAAGCCCACAGTTCAAGCTGGTGAGTTCTGTCTATAGCTGAATAACCTGGATCTCACTTATAATCAGACTGTGTCCTCCATTTTCATGTTTTGCTTTTCTTCCCCTCCTGCAAAGTGTCCTTTAATACCCTGCTAACTCCAGGAAGTCATTTTGCTATTACATGTCTTTTTATATTCCCTTCATATTTATGAAAACTTTTTAGCTAGCCATCACTCCATTTTTACTTCAGGCTCAACCCAAACTTCATCACATTATTACATGCTCACTAAATTATTAGGTTGCCTTAACCAATGTATGAATATAAATGTACCTAAGTAACATTAATTTTAAACATTTTTTTCTCCTTCACAGTAGTTCCTTTTTGGGATAACTATCAAAATATACACTTCACTCTTACTATACATTTCATAAAAATATGAAGCCAATATCAGATATACATTTCAAAATCAAATGAAGCTGCCAGGCGCGGTGGCTCACGCCCGTAATTCCACACTTGGGGAGGCCGAGGCGGGTGGATCACCTGAGGTCAGGAGTTCGAGACCAGGCTGACCAACATGGAGAAACCCCATCTCTACTAAAAATACAAAATTGCCTCCCTCCCCTCCCCACCCCTTTCCCCTCCTCTAAGAAAAAAAGGAAGAAAAAAAAAATACGTAACTAGCCGGCCATGGTAGCACATGCCTGCAATACCCCAGCTACTTGGGAGACTAAGGCAGGAGAATTGCTTGAATCTGGGAGGAGGAGATTGTGGTGAGTCAAGATCACACCACTGCACTCCAGCGTGGGCAACAAGAGTGAACCTCTGTCTCAAAAAAAAAAAAAAAAAATGAAGCTAACTAATAAATGAAGAAGGAATAGTGAACTAGAAAATCATCTTTGGCAGCCAGCACAGTAGTTAATAACTGTTTTAGGCAAGAATCATCAATAGATTCTGAGGCTATAGGTTAACGTTTGATGAGTAATAGGATATTTATACAGTCTCAGAGTATCTCCCCACAAGAAACCTATTAGTTATAAAGAGGGGAAAAAAAGTAACTTTTTGAAGAAACCTGGCAAACACCTCTTCAACCATGTAGGAGGAAAAGATATCGTGTGCCTCCTGGTGTGATGCACTGAGAAGGATATGTCACAGCTACGGTATTCCTGCCAAAAACGTACAAACTTCATCCAGGAGGAGGCATCAAATAATGTCAAACTGAAGGACTACACACAGTAAGTTGACCTAATTCTTCAAAAGTATTAAGTCAAGAAAAATAAGGAAAGGCTGACAATGAACTGTTCCAGTGTAAAGGAAACTACAAAGACATGAGACCTACATGTAGTGTGTGCTCCAGGACTGGATCATGAACCAAATTTTTTTTTAATTAAAAATTTTTTTTCTTCTGGTGTAAAGGACATTAGCATGAAAAATTTTTAAACACTTGTTTTAATTTTTTAAAAATTTTAGACTTTTTTTCTTGTGCTATAAAGGACATTAATCTAAAAAATTTTTTGCTTGTGCTATAAAGGACATTAGCATGAAAACAGGTGAAATTTAAATATGTCTCATCAATTAGGAATTAGTAGTTTATCGCTTTTCGATCCGCCATCTGCGCCTCGGGTGGGGCCGCCACCAAAATGCAGATTTTCGTGAAAACCCTTACGGGGAAGACCATCACCCTCGAGGTTGAACCCTCGGATACGATAGAAAATGTAAAGGCCAAGATCCAGGATAAGGAAGGAATTCCTCCTGATCAGCAAAGACTGATCTTTGCTGGCAAGCAACTGGAAGATGGACGTACTTTGTCTGACTACAACATTCAGAAGGAGTCTACTCTTCATCTTGTGTTGAGACTTCGTGGTGGTGCTAAGAAAAGGAAGAAGAAGTCTTACACCACTCCCAAGAAGAATAAGCACAAGAGAAAGAAGGTCAAGCTGGCG
>NW_016107887.1:185788-199501 GCF_001604975.1 Cebus imitator | reverse complement strand
TTTTTTGTTTATTAAAGTACAAAGTAAGTTGCTTCTCTCTCATTCAGAACTTCGTCTCTTTAAAGAAATCAACTTTGGGGTACATCATTACACCCTTTTCTATATGCTCCAATAAATGCAACTATTACCTCTGCTACAATCAGCAGTGGGTTCTAATGTCAGACTATTCAGACTAAAATCCTGCCTCTGACACTTTCTACTCATGTAACCTCAGGCAAGTTTCTTCAGTGTCCCCAGTTAAAGAATGAGAATAATCACAGGGCTTATCATACGGCATCTATGTCATAATTACATGAGGCAATGCATGCAAAATACTTAACAGTGTCTAGCACATAATGGCGCTTCATAAATGTTAGCTACTAGTAAACATTAGCTGTTACTCATTAGCCTCATTGTTGGCTCCATGTTCTCACTCCAGCTGTTTTCCTTTCTGCTTTGACATTCAATTTATTACTTCTTCTGTTGCATGTATCCTTATTTAAATTTTAATTTTCTGAAACAAGGGAAAGTATAAGGGCTAAAAATTTTACAAACAAGTGAAATCTTCCTAAAACAGGGGGCCTCAATCAATGGACTGGTTTATAGCAGTGGGTTTTTAACTCACCCTTTACAGACTTCCCAGCCAGCTGCTGCTCTACTCAGGAACTTTATTATCAACACTGCACAACTGATGGACTCAAATCTTATTACAAGAGATCCAAGACCTCTGTTCCAGGGCATAGGCTAACTGACAAGGCCACCAGAAGACATGTAACCTCAGTCCCACATAAAAGTTATCTTTCCTCAGCTTTTATGATAATTTGGCTCAATAAAATACATTTTCATCAATTTCCTTTTACTGACTACATGCTCCATATTAAAAGCACTACACTGGCACCTTATATACATGGGCTCTCTGAATCCTCTACATAGTAAATATCATCAGACCCATTTTATAGACAAGGAAATATGTTCTAGAGAGAAATCTACCTGCTCAAAGATATGAGCGGCAGAGCCAGAACAGGAATCCAGACACTTCACACTCAAATCTAAATTATTTCCAGTATACTCTGTTGCCCTTGCATATAGGTAAACATATTTAGGAAGAAATGCCACTAATCACATACATCAAGGACACCATTGTTACTCAACAATCCACAGAAATTTTCTTGAAATAATCTTTCCTAAGGTTTTCTGCTTTTGCTTAGTGCTGCTAACTGTAGCTTTTCTACTTATGACAGAGGCACCTGTCTTTTTAGATTACACCACGGAAATTTACCTCCTACAGCCAATAGGACAAACACTGAAAGAAACACCTGGGAAGAATGGACAGTCTCTGAGAGGATGTGTCACTTGATGGCAACAACGAGGAGACTGCCAGAAAAAGAAACAGAAGTCACTTAATCTGAATCCAATAATCTTTTCTGGCTCTCCTCTCAAGGACACAAGGGGGGGAAATAAAAACCTCAATGAAGGCCAAGGTTTTGGAGACAGGCAAAGGAAATGAGAGGAACCTCCCTTATCTGTCAACACAGTCTCCTGCCCATGAACACACTTGATCCAGTGGTAACGTGCTCTATAAAGAAGCTTAAGAGAGACTAAATCTTCTACGGTCTACCAAGATAGTGCTATCCATAAAGCGAGAAACAGGAAAGGAAGAGAGACTGTCTCAGAGCCGTTTGCAGCTTACACGTTTTGGTTCTTCATAACGCTATTTAAACCCACTTGTCCGTCAAGGCCTCTCCAACTAAGCATACCCTAACAGTTTTTCACCACACTTAGAGAACTTACAGACCATAAGACATAGTCTTTGAGTGTAAAAAACATCTCTACTAGGTTATATAAAATATTGGAGCTTGAGGGCTACCAAGCGATTATGTAGTCTAATATCTGCATTGCACAAACAGGTTAACTGAGTTGTCCATGGTTACAAGCAAGTTAGTGGTAAACCCCATCTTCCTGACTTTCCTTCATACTAATCTGTCTTTGCTTAGGAATTACTTCACCAAGAGTCAAGTCTTAATCTTTGACTCCTTGTAACCCTGCAAGTGCTATTCTGGAAAAACTGACCAATCTTCAAAATTCTCAATTCCTTTAGGCAGTGTTACTACTTTCTTCTGTCTTCCCACAGAATTCCGTGTATTTGCACTACTGCACACATTACACTACACTGTACTGTAACTTGTTTATCAGTTTCCTCTCCAAAATCTATGAGCTCCTTAAGACAATTACTTTTTCACCAACCTACTAATTTAACATCCATGCTACCCTAGTCCCATCCCCAACATCCTTCCTCCTATTAGGAGCCTGATATCATTCACGTATCCGCCCTCCTTCACATGGCCACATGCTTCACTCAAGGGAGGCCCCGACTTAAGACCATCAGGTTAAGTATGACAGTCAGAGGCAATCACAGACACTCATTTTCCAGTGGTACTGGGGTGGGCATGCAAAGCCCTCTGGCAAATGTGATGAAAGAAAAGTCTGCTGGGGAGCTTCTGAGAAAGGTTTCCTTCCCCAAGTAAAGGCACAAGAAGACACTCTCCTTCCCTAGACATTGCCTTAACTACTACTGGATTTATTTGAGACACTAGATTTCCTTGGAGAACTTTAGGCCATTTGAGTCACTTTCCAATTACTCTTAGCCAGAAGCATCCTAATATGCACACAGCAACAGTGGTGGAGCTGTGACTCAAAAACACACAGAAGGTGATTTCACAGACCTTAAAAATGTAACAACCATAGCTAACATCTGACTGAATGAGGAAAAGCTTTCAGGTTTGTTTGTTTTTTGTTTGTTTTTTTGAGATGGAGTCTTGCTCTGTCGCCCAGGCTGGAGTGCAGTAGAGCGACCTCAGTTCACTGCAACCTCTACTTCCCAGGTTTAAGCAATTCTCCTGACTTAGCCTCCCACGTAGCTGGGATTACAGGCACCCACCACCACACCCAATTAATTTTTATATATTTAGTAGAGATGGGGTTTCACCACGTTGGTCAGGCTGATCTTGAACTCCTGACCTCGTGATCTACCCGCTTTGGCCTCCCAAAGTGCTGGGATTATAGGCGTGGGCCACCACGCCCCAACAGCTTTCAGCTTTTAAGAACTAAAACACAAGAAGTATGCCTACTCTAACCCTCTATTCAACACAGTACTGGAAGTCCTTCCCAGAGCAATGAGGCAAGAGAAAGAAATAAAAGACATCCAAATTGGAAAGAGGAGGTAAAACTGTCCCTGTTTGCAGATGACATAATCTTATATACAGAAAAACCTAAAGATTCTACCCAAAACTCTTACCACTGATGACTGAATTGAGTAAGGTTACAGGACACAAAATATGCAAAAATCAGTAGCATTGCTATACACCAACAACAAACTAGCTAAAAAAGAAATCAAGAAGATAATTCTGGCCGGGCACAGTGGCTCACATCTGTAATCCCAGCACACTGGGAGGCCGAGGCAGGTAGATCACCTGAGGTCAGGAGTTCAAAACCATTCTGGCCAACATGGTGAAACCCGGTCTCTAATAAAAATACAAAAATTAGCCAGGTGTGGTGGCGCGCACCTGCAGTCCCAGCTACTCAGGAGGCTGAGGCAGGAGAATCACTTGAAACTAGGTGGCAGAGGTTGCAGTGAGCTGAGATCTTACCACTGCACTCCAGCCTGGGTGACAGAGTAAGACTCCATCTCAAAAAAAAAAAAAACAAAAAACGGGGGGGGGGGGGGTCCAATTCCATTTATGACAGCTACCAAAAATAAAATAAAATACTAGGAATAAATTTAACCAAGGAGGTGAAAGGTACTACAAGGAAAACTACAAAACACTCATGAAAGAAACTGAAGAGGATACAAACACATAGAAAGACATCACATGCTCATGGATTGGAGGAATTAATATAGTTAAAATGACAAGCAATCTACAGACTGAATGCCATCTCTATCAAAACACCAATGACATTCTTCACAGAAACAGAAAAAAAAAATTCCTAAAATTTGTAGGGAGCCACAAAAGACCCTGAATAGCCAAAGCAACCCTGAGCAAAAAGAAAAAAGCTAGAGGAATCACACTAACAGACCTCAAAGTAAACTACAAAGCTGTAGTAACCAAAACAGCCTGGTACTGGCATAAAAATAGGCCAATGGAACAAAATAGGAACACAGAAATTAATCCACTTATCTATGGCCAACTGACTTTTGACAAACGTGCCAAGAACACTCACTGGGGAAAGGCCAGTCTCTTCAATAAATGATAGTGGGAAAACTGGATATACATATACAAAAGAATGAAACTGGATCCCCATCTCTCACTCTGTATAAAAATCAACTGTAAGTGGATGGGGACCTAAATGTAAGACCCAAACAATAAAATGACTAGATGAAAACATTTAAGAAATTTTTCAGGACATTATTTAGTCTGGGAAAAGATAGATCTCAAAAGCACAAAAAACAAAAGCAAAAATGAACAAGTGGGATTATGTTAAACTAAAAAGCTTCAGTGCAACAAAGAAACAACAGAGTAAAAAGACAAACTACAGAATAGGACAATTATTATACAGAATAGTAAATTATTCCACCAGCAGGGTATTTTTCTGTTTGAGCCAGTCAAATTTAACAGTGGGGAGTCGTATATCAACTTTAGTGACACTAATGTTAAATTCTGAGAACCCATTACCATTGGACCTGCCAGACAGGGGATTAATATCCAGAATAAACAAGGAACTCAAATATCTAAAAAAAAAAAAAAAAATTCCAATTTTAAAAATGAAAAAATAATCTAAACAGACATTTCTCAAACACATACCAATGACCAATAAATATATGAAAAAATGGCCAGGCGCGGTGGCTCACGCCTATAATCCCAGCACTTTGGGAGGCCGAGGCGGGTGAATCACGAGGTCAAGAGATTGAGACCATCCTGGTCAACATGGTGAAACCCCATCTCTACTAAAAATACAAAACATTAGCTGGGCATGGTGGTGCGTGCCTGTAATCCCAGCTACTCAGGAGGCTGAGGCAGGAGAATTGCCTGAACCCAGGAGGCGGAGGTTGCGGTGAGCCGAGATCGTGCCATTGCACTCCAGCCTGGGTAACATGAGTGAAACTCCGTCTCAAAAAAAAAAAAAAAATATATATATATATATATATATATATATATATATGAAAAAATGTTCAACATCACTAATCATGAGGGAAATACAAATCAAAACCACAATGAGGTATCATCTCACCCCTGTTAGGATGTCTATTATCAAAAAGACAAAAAAATAATAAATCTGATGAGAATGCAGCAGAGAAAAGGGAACTCTTATACAAGTACTAGTACAGCAACTATGGAAAACAGCATGGAGGTTCCTCAAAAAACTGTACTTAGAACTACAATATGATTCAGCAATCCTACTAGTGGGAATTTATCCAAATGAAAGAAAATCAGAATGTGGAAGAGATATCTGCACCCCCATCTTATTGCAGCACTAGTCACAACAGCAAAGAATCAACCTACATATCCAACAACAAAAAATGGATAAAGCAAATGTGGTATGTATATTCAATGGAATATTATTCAGCCATGAAAAAGAATAAAATCCTGTCCTTCACAGCAACATGGATGGAACTAGATGGCATTATGTTAAGTGAAATAGGCCAGGAACAGAAAGTTAAACACTGCATGTTCTCACTCATATGTGAAGCATAAAAAAAGCTGATCTTGTAAGCAAAAAGTAGAAGAGAGAATAGCAGAAGCTGGGAAGGATAGGAGGAAAGAGGTGTATAGGAAGAGAGTTGTTAAAGAATACAAAATTATAACTAGATAGGAGGAATAAGCTCTGGTGTTCTATACCACTGTAGGATGACTAGAGTTAACAGTAATATAGTTCCAAATAGCTAGAAGGAGGATATTAAACATTCCCAACACAAAGAAATGATAAACATTTGAGATGACGGATATGCTAATTACCTTAACCTGATCACTACAAATTATATTCATCAAAACATCATTAGGTACCCCAAGCATGTAAAATTATTTGTCAATTTTTTAAAGTTACTTTTAAAAAAGAACAAAATTGTAATGACCAGACTCTATCACCTCTCATCTTTTAACACTCCCACCATCCAGTACCAATGCCAGACACATAAGAAGCAATTGATAACTTCAGCTAAGTGAATAAACAGATGAATGAAATAGAATTTTAGCTCAGAGTTTAAAGACAGGTTAAGATAGGCTGCATGTGGTGGCACATGCCTGTAATCCTGGCACTTTGGGAGGCTGGGGTGGGTGGACTGCTTGAGCCCAGGAGTTCAAGACCACCCTGGGCAACGTGGCAAAACGAACACACAAAAATTAGTGGAGCATGGTGGTACACATCTGTATTTCCAGCTACTTGGGAGGCTGAGGTGGGAGGACTGCTTGAGCCCAGGAGGTGGAGGTTGCAGTGAGCCGAGATAGTGCTACTGCACTCCAGCCTGGGCAACAGAGCAACACTTGGTCTCAAAAATAAATAAATGGGCCAGGTACGGTGGTTCACGCCTATAATCCCAGCACTTTGGGAGGTCAAGGCGGGTGGATCATCTCAGGTCAGGCGTTCAAGAGCAGCCTGATCAACATGGTGAAACCTTATCTCTACTAAAAATACGAAAATTAGCTGGGTATGGTAGCAAGCACCTGTATTCCCAGGTACTTAGGAGGCTGAGGCTTGAGAATCACTTGAACCCAGGAGGCAGAGGTTGCAGTAAGCTGAGATCAAGCCATCGTACTCCAGCCTGGGTGACAGAGTAGGACTCTGTCTCAAAACAAAAAATACATAAAAATAAAATAAGTAAATAAATAAAGACAGGACAGATCAATTTTATATCCAGTGGTAAGTAAAATACTAGGGGCACAGTTAACATATTTAGAAAATAGAGTACATACTAGAGCAAAGGAGTTCTGTGGCTTTTTATGTCCAAACCAATCTCAAAAGATTGAGGCAATAAAAAAAACACAGAAGATTCTATTTCTGTAGGCCCCTTTTACAATGTCTATAGCACCTATCAGCAGTCATGCAAACTTTCCACTCTTCCTTCCATCTCAACCTTGACCCAAAGTGGCCACCCTCCAGGAAAATGAAAAGAGAGAACAAGGGATGGGGATAGGGAAGGAGCAGAGAGAGGTACACCACCTCTTCAGCACTTTAAGTCCAATCTAGTTTTTATTCATGAAAACTGTCTTTGAAAGGTAAAATGGTCAACCTTCACAACTCATCTGACCCATGGGACCTAGCCCCACCCCCACCCCCACCCCCTGCCACGGTCACATGAACAGCCTTGACCTTTAGATCCTGAAGGATATCCGCCAGGCCATTATGCACAGGTCACAGAAAAGTCCTTGACAACCTATACTATTTCTGTCCAGGTACATGGGCCAGCTTCACAACAGTGACCTGAAAGTAAAATGTTCCACACCCTAATACCAATTCTACACCCCAGAAAAAATCAGTGAAGACATTTGTTATTCATAAAGGGCAACTCACCAAGGTCTCAGGACCTATTTGCTGCAAGACACAATATACACATTAACTTCAAGGCTACAAATGCTCGTAAATTTTCCAACAAAAAAGCCTCCCCTTATCTGTTCACTTGACCTTCTCTGAAAGTGCTAAAGGGTAAGAATATTTGATCTTCAATAAGTATCAAAGAAAACTCTACTTTCTCCAGAATGAAATAACCCAAAGCCACAGCCTGACTGAGTGACTGGAAGTCAAGAAAGCATGCTGACTGCTCACGAGGGATTTTTATAACGGCCAATTTTGATCTACCAATGCAGCCCAGCCACCTACAAAAGTGCCTTCTAAAGCACAGCTTACCTTGTAATTGCTAGAGTTCACCCAAGAGGTAGCAAGTCCATCCACAAGTTTATCTAACATGGTCTGGTCATGCTCAAGGTCAGCAGACTTCTGTTTATCTGAGAAATAGTCTATCAGTTCTTGGCCAACCTGCAATCGTTTCCCAACATCCTTCTGCAACACCTGCACCAGGCAGGACTCCATGCGAGGCTCCATGATGGAATTCAAATCCAGATCCAGCAAAAGCTAGAGGGCAGTCAGGATGACTCCCTCCCAGCAGACGTATCTGGGAGGTTGCCTCTTTGTTCGCTGAAGGTTACCAAGAGCCTGTGTTTCAAAGATGCAATCTGGGGAATGGCAACAATGCACCATGTGTGTCTGAAGAGCAGCTGGTAGGATATTAAAAGTCCAATTTAAATAACTAGTAGGAGATAAAGGAGTGAGTGGCAAGTGATGTTCTACTATTGGGTCTGAAATACTTCATAATTCAGCAGTCCATTCTGAAAAGTAAGAGAAGAGAACAACAAATTAGCACAGATAACATAACACTCAAATGTTATGAAACATTAAATCAAAGACAAAGCAACTCATGCTGCAGAATCATTTACAATCACAAGCAGAGTGAGAAGCATGAACGGCTTGGCAACCATATCAGAATAACATAATTATTATTTTTATCAGGAAGAACATCGAAGCCCAAAGAAGAGCCAATGAGCCACACAGTTGGCGGGTTGATATTTTTCACAATTTCCCAGCTTATAAACGCACCATTCGGGAAAGCAATCTCTGCTTTAGCTAGTATATTTATTTGTAACTTCAATTCTGTTTCCCACCAGAAACCTAACACCACTCTGTGTCTGAATCACTGTAGGTACTGCAGCTTATCGCCTTACTCTCGGTCTTCTAAAAAACCAAGTATGGGAAATCAGGGAGGTTCCATAGAAAACACTGTTGACCAAAGTGGCTGGCTTGGTGACATTAAACAAAGTCAGGGGCAGCACCTACATCACACTACTTTACAGTGGAGTAAATGGTAGCCTCCACCTCCTCCTCCCTGCAACAAAGAAAAGAAAGACACAAAAAAGAAAAAGGAGCTGGGCACAGTGGCTCACACCTGTAATCCCAACACTTTGGGAGGCCAAGGCAGGCAGATCATTTGAGGTCAGGAGTTTGAAACCAGCCTGGCCAACAAGGTGAAACCCCTTCTCTACTAAAAATACAAAAATTAGCTGGACATGGTGACGAGCGTCTATAATACCAGCCACTAGGGAGGCTGAGGCAGGAGAATCACTTGAACCCAGGAGGCAGAGGTTGCAGTGAGCCAAGATCACACCACTGCACTCCAGCCTGGGCAACAGAGCGAAACTTCATCTCAAAAAAAAGAGAAAGGAAACAGGCTTACATTCTGATCAGATATTGACACAGTATTCTCGGCTGACAATAGCACCATTTGGGCCTAGGGTTTTGTTATAAAATTAGATCTCAAAATCATGTTTGAGAAGGCCAAAAATACATGATATGGGCAAAGTACCAAAACTGTTTTAACTATACAAACTGCATAATCTGTCTAATTAACCTATAGCTCCTGGAGCATTGTACACATTTATTTCTTACTTATCCTAAAACTATTACTTAATTCCTTTCATTTTAAACCAAGAAGATCCATAGGAAACCTATCTTCAAGATTCAGTACCCCCCTGACACTGTACCAAATTGAAGTTTTTTTCACGCCAATAGTAAATTCCAACTTTCAAAGTTTCCAGAAAATAAATCTTTCTTTTATAAATAAAGTAAAATTAAAATTCTCAGTAGAGTAACTCACAGTCTAAACATAGCAATTCTCTCCCTTTCTAATACCACCCCATCCTCACCCCTAATCTCAACAGAAAAGCAATAAGATTCTTTCTAAGGTATGGAATCACATACATCAGGTCATTTAGTGAAGAAAACCCTCCTTTCAAAGCCCCAGCACATAATTATCCGTCTTCTACTTTACCGCTTCCCACGACACAGAAGGGTGAGGGAGGGATGGCATTCAACAAGGCTCAGTATCTCACAGAGAAATCCTTCCTAATATTGAGGAGAAATCTGCTTTCTAGTCATTTCCAAATGTTGGAGCTAGTCCTTCCTTCACAGGAAAGATCTTCAAATGCATAAAAGCAGCTACTATCCTTCATTCCAATTTTTACTACAAATATGATACTTCCAGTTCTTTCTATTTTTTTTTCTTTTTCCGCCCACCCCTGAAACTTCCAGTTCTTTTATCATCTCTTATATTGGACTAAAGAAGGAATCAATGATACAGAAAATGTAAGAAACCAAAAGAATCTCTTTCTGGGACTAATATTAGTCCAAGATGCAGATCAAATAACCACCAGGCTGGTGGTATATTAAAAATGGCCACAAATTATTTGCTATTCCTTCCTTACCAAGGTGGAGTCTAAGTCCCCTCTTGCAGTGACTCTGGGCTTGACCCTGTGAAATCAGCAACTACAAAAGCAAGCAGAGACTTGCTATTCAAGCAGTGGAACTTGCCCTCTTAAAATGCTGCCCTGGGATGGCCATGCTGTAAGGAAGTTGGTCTAGCCTATTGGACACGAGAGGCCACGTGGGGAACCAACATGCTCTGACTAACAGCCAACAGCAACTGCCAGACATGTGAGTGAGGCCATCTGGGACCATCTAACCATTCCAGTTGTCATCTGATTGCATCTATGCCAGTAAGTGTAAGGAAACAAGCAGAAAAGCCACCAAGCCAAACCACAGAATTATGAGAAATAATGTTTCTTTATTTTGAGACAGAGTCTTGCTCTATCACCCAGGCTGGAGTGCAGTGGTGAAATCTTGGCTCACTGCAACCTCCACCTCTCGGGTTCAAGCAGTTATCCTGCTTAAGCCTCTTGAGCAGCTGGGACTACAGGCGCGTGCCACCATGCCCAGCGAATTTTTTGTATTTTTAGTAGAGACGAGATTTCACCATATTGGCCAGGCTGATCTTGAACTCCTGACCTAGTGATCCACCTGCCTCGGACTCCCAAAATGTTAGGATTATAGGCATGAGCCACCGTACCCAGCCAAGAAATAATATTTCATTGTTGTTTATTTAAGCCACTAAATTCACAGCAGATGGTTACACAGCAATAAATAACTGATATATTCCTTCTTCTCCTAAACAACTATCATTCATTTTCATTCATCCTCAATTAAAAAAAATTTCATAGTGTTTACTCCTTCAAGGGGTCTAAAGTGAACTGATACTAACCAAAACTAACAATAATAATAATAATACAATTTTAAGGATCTACATGAGGTGCCAGGTTCTGTGCTTATATAATATTGATTTATATAATACTATCTCTAATTCTTTAGCTCTATAAGTAGGTGTTAACATCCTTACTTTTAGATGAAATTGAAGTAAAGGTAAGTAATTTTCCAAGGTTACATGGACAATGAGTTTCCTTTCCCCACCTTGAAAATCTTATTATTAGAAGTCTTAGATTAATTCTGTTTTAGCTCAAGAAGTCAGACTTCCTGCTTAGCTAGGAAGCAACAGGAAAGACAGCAAGGTCTCCATTCCTTAAGTAAACACTAAGATCCAATTTGTTCAAGTCTCCCTACCGTGATTTTTAAAATACATATAAGAAAACCTCCCCTTCAACTAGAATTGCATAAGATTTCTAATTAATAAGCATATGCTTCTTGAACGTAATTATGCAACAAAGGCTTGGTACATTCAAAAATAGGTAACAAATTCCTATGAACAAAATGCAAAGAAAGAAAGAGACCGGAAGCCCCTAGGATTTAAGCAGATTGAATTCTCTTTTCTTTTTCTTAATTAAAAAAAAAAGGTAACTTTCTCTTTTACTCTTACTCTTACCAAACTTATGTTTTTGTATATTTTTTCATGCTTTTATGTGTTTTCGATATCTTTACTTTCAAGGACTATTAATCACAGTTCCAAATTCACAAGGTACAGAAGTGCAAAACCTACCTTCCACCCCGACCATCCCAGCCACCCATTATTCTCCTCAAAAGCAAGTAATGTCACCAGTTTCCTATGTATCCTTTCGGAAATATTTTTAGCTATCCAAACAAATAAATATATGTGTTCTCCTCCCTGTATCCTCCAGAATGAGTTTTCTAAACATTTACACTAAATCATAAAAAAGAAAAATCAAAAAATAATTATGCAAAAAACTTAGAAAATAAGACGAAAAAAAGGATGACTTGGAGGAGTTAGAGAAGGAGGAAGAGTTGAAGGAAAAGGAAAAGAAACTGGAGGAGGAGGAGGAATTACAGGAGGAAGAGGAACTGGAGGAGGAGGAGTTGGAGAAGTTAGAGCAGGAAGAGGAGTTGGGGGAGTTACAGGAGGAAGAGGAACTGAAGGAGGAGGAGGGAGTTATAGGAGGAAGAGGAACTAGAAGAGGAGGAGTTACAAGGGGAAGAGAAACTGGAGGAGGAGGAGTTGGAGGAGTTACAGGAGGAAGAGAAACAGGAGGAGAAGGAGGAGAAGTTACAGGAGGAAGAAGAACTGGGGGAGGAGTTGGAGCAGTTACAAGAGGAAGAGGAACTGGAGGAGGAGGAGGAGGAGGAGTTACAGTAGGGAGAAGAACTGGTGGAGGAGTAGTTACATAAGGAACAGAAGCTGGAGGAAGAGAAGGAGTTACATGAGGAAGAGGAGCTGGAGGAGGAGGAGTTACATGAGGAAGAGGAACTGGAGGAGGAGGAGGAGGAAGAATTACAGGAGGAAGAAGAACTGGAGTAGGAGTTGCAGGAGTTACATGAGGAAGAGGAACTAGAGGAGGAGGAGGAGGAGTTACATGAGGAAGAGGAACTGGAGGACGAGGAAAAGGAGTTACATGAAGAAGAGAAACTGGAAGAGGAGGAGGAAGAGTTGCAGGAGGAAGAAGAACTGGAGTAGAAGGAGTTACAGGAGGAAGAGGAACTGGAGGAAGAAGAGGAAGAGGAACTAGGGGAATAGGAGGAAGAGCTATAGGAGGAAGAGGAACAGGAGGAGGAGTTATCAGAGGAAGAAGAACTGGAGAAAGAGGAGGAAGAGTTACAGGAGGAAGAGGAACTGGAGGAAGAGGAGGAAGAGTTACAGGAGGAAGAGGAAGTGTTACTGGAGGAGGAGGGGGAGTTACCAGAGGAAGAGGAACTGGAGGAGGAGAAGGAGTTACAAGAAGAAGAGGAACTAGAGGAAGAGGAAGAAGAGGAACTGGACGAGGAGGAAAAGGAACCGGAAGAGGAGTTAGAGGAGTTACAGGAGGAAATGAAACTGGAAGAGGAGGAGGAGTTACAGGAGAAAGTGGAACTAGAGGAGAAGGAAGAGTTACTGGAGGAGGAAGAAGAAGATTTGGAAGAATTGAAAGAGGAGGAGAAGGAGTTAGAGGAAGAAAAGTGGAAGGAAGAGGAAGAGAAGGAATTAGAGAAGCCGGAGAAGGAAAAGAGCAGGAGTTGAGGGAGTTGGAGAAGGAGAAAAAGGAGGGAGCTGGAGAAGAAGGAGGAGAAAGAGGTGAAGTTAGAGAAGTTGGAGAAGGTGGAAGAACAGTGACAAAGGAGCTGGAGGAAGAAGTAAAACTCTCTTCCGTACACCCATATCCTGCCCAGGCTCTCCACAAGGGGAGAGTAGAACAAGGAAACCTAGGTCTAAAGTTAACCTTAACCAGTGGTCAACTATGGCTGAGCTAAATAAAAACCAGGGCTATTATATTTAAGACATAATGGGAGGCACTGGGACACAAAAATAAACAGGACTCAGCCCCTGCCTGCCCTTAGTGAGATTATGAGCTACTGTTTACAATCCCAGCAGTCAGTTCTATAATCATCATTCAAAAGAGTAGTGTTGGCCGGGCGCGGTGGCTCAAGCCTGTAATCCCAGCACTTTGGGAGGCCGAGGCGGGTGGATCACGAGGTCAA
>NW_016107887.1:182303-185593 GCF_001604975.1 Cebus imitator | reverse complement strand
CGTCTCAAAAAAAAAAATAAAATAAAATAAAAAAAAAAAAAAAAAAAAAGAGTAGTGTTACAGAGAAGAAATATCTTATAGTAGTGTTGACATATTATTCAGAATGTAACACTATTTTTGAGGCCAAAAAAAGTTCAATTTTCATACATTTTCCAAAAGAATATGAGAAGCATTAAAATGATACAGAAGAAACAGAGGAGGTTACAATAGCAAAGCATCTTTATTCTTCCTTATCAGGAAAAGTTTTCCCCTTTCACAAGATCTACTATGAAGGCTACTGAACACACTAAATGTCACTGTATCAGTCACCCAAGAAAAGGGTCACATTTCAGATATTTCTGAAAAAATGCTCCAGCTCTTCCCAAACACAAATCCCTTTCATTCCCAACACCAGTGTTCTCTGCCCCCACTACAGTAGTTAGGTTCCAAGCATCTCAACCTTTTCCTGTCACATCATCTTGGTCCACAGGACCAAAACAACAAAAGGTCAGGACAACTGTCCTAGTCATGTTCCTTTAGAGTACCCTGGAAAGTAGAAATTATCGGAGGAACCAGAACAATAGGCCAACTCTGCTGCAGGCCAACAGGAAGAAGTTTAAAAATACCAACTTCAACAAGAAGGAAGGAACACACAATAAAAAAAGACAGCTTGATGTAATGAAAAGAGGCATCAAGTAGGGTATTCTGGCCTCTGGTCTTGAGTCCTGAGTGGCCCTATGGAGAATGCCAGCTCTAGCATGCATTAAGTAAGATTAGGGATGGAAAAGGACATGCACAGAGCCTTTAAAAAATATATATATAGCACCTCTCTCCAGTCCCTTAATTACCATATCTACCTGTGGCACTTACACACACTATCGATAAAGAACTATTAACAATGGGAGATGGAAAGAAGAACAGAATAAACCATAAGCTCTGCCAACTTTTTAGTCTACTGTAGACTTCTTTCTAAGAAATTAAAAGTAGGAGCATTTTTACTTAGTAGCTTAAAACAACAATGAATTAATATTTCTCATAAATCTATGAGATGGCTGGGCTCAGCTGGGAAGATTTTGTGATCTTCCCTGGGATCATTCATGCGGCTCAGTCATCTGGCATTTTTACTGCAGCTGAAGACTCTACAGTGGTGTCACTCACACATCTGGGACTCTGGTGCTGGCTGTTGGCTGGGCCTCTCTCCACATGTGATCTCTAACCATTCAGTGGCATAGCCTAGAGTTCATCATGTAGTGGCTGAAGCATTCCAAGATGGCAAAGGGGGAAGCCACCAGGCCTCTTGAAGCGTGGGATCCAGAACTTGCATGTTACTTCTGCCACATTCTCTTGGTGAAAGCAAGTCACAAGGTAAGTCCACATTAAAAGTGTGAGGAGGCAGAGCATGGTAGCCCACACCTGTAATCCCAGCACTTTGGAAGGCCGAGGTGGGTGGATCACCTGAGGTCAAGACTTTAAGAGCAGCCTGGTCTACATAGTGAAATCCCGTCTGTACTAAAAATACAAAAATTAGCCAGGCATGGTGGCACGTGCCTGTAATCCCAGCTACTCAAGAGGCTGAGGCAGGGGAATCACTTGAGCCTGGAAGGCAGAGGTTGCAGTGAGCTGAATCAAACCTCTGCACTTCAGTCTGGGCCACAGAGTGAGACTCTGTCTCAAAAACAAAGAAACATTAAAAAAAAAAAAGTGTGAGGAAATGGATTCTACCAATACTATGACATGTTTTTCAATCTAACACATATGCACTCAATGCATATTTGTAGAATGAATAAATGGAGTAAATATATTCATATACCCTGTTTATCCATTACCAGTCTATCTCAATCACTTTTATTTACTCATTAAATTATCAAATATAAAATCTCACTACAGAAGATACAAAAGAAATACAGTTTATGACTTGACTTGAAAGAGCTTCCAGATTTGCGCCAAGATGGCCAAATAGGAACAGCTCCGGAGCTCTCTTATAGTTCCCAGTGAGAGAGATGCAGAAGGTGAGTGATCTCCACATTTCCAACCGAGGTACCAGGTTCACATCAATGAGACTGGTTGGACAGTGGGTGTAGCCCAAGGAGGGCGAACCTCTGGAAGTGCAACCGGCCAGAGGATAGGGGACTTTACCCCTCGGCATCTGAATTCAGATACTGCGCTTCTCCCATGGCTGCTGCAACCCACAGTACAGGAGAGCGCCGCCAGGCTTTTCTCACGAGTTTCCACACAGATCTGAGGGACAGCTCTGGCAGGCCAGCACCGAGGTGTCTGCACTGATCCGGGAGAAGTTCTGACTAGCGCCAAGAGCCCCGGTGGGACGGATCTACCCGCCCCCCCATAAAGAGGGAGAGCTGAAAGCAGGGAGACAGGTGATATGGCTTGGCAGGTCCTACCCCAAAAAAAATCAGCAAACTGAAGCGTACTTGCTTGAGAGTTTTGCAGCCAGCACATCAGTTAGAACTGGACCCAAGACAATCGAGCCGGGGCAGGGAAGTGTGTCGCCTTTGCAAAGGCCGACCTAATCTCACCTGTGTAAACAAAAGCCAGAGAAAGCCTACACAGCAGCTGGGCTGAGTCTGAGGCAGCCCAGCAGTGCCTCTGCAGGCAGACAAGGGACAGACTGCCTCCTCAAGTGGCTCCCTGACCCCTGAATAACAAAAAGAATGCCTCATACAGGAGAGCTCTGGCTGACATCTGGCGGGTACCCTTTTGGGACGAAGCTACCAGAGGAAAGACCAGGCAGCAATCCTCGCTGTAGCACACACCCCCATGGGTGATTCCCAGGCAAGCAAGGTCTCGAGTGAACCTCCAGCAGTCCTATAGCAGAGGGGTCTGACTGTTAGAAGGGACATTAAAAAACAAAAAGAAATAGCTTCAACATCAACAGAAAGGAGGTCCACTCAGACACCCCACCCAAAATCACCAACTTCAAAGATGGAAGGTAGATAAATCCACAAGGATGGGAAGAAACCAGCCCAAAAAGGATGAAATCATCAAAGACCAGAATGCCTCTCCTCCTCCAAGGGATCACAACTCCTCACCAGCAAGTGAACAAAACAGGATGGAGAATGAGTTTGACAAACTGCCAGAAGCTTCAGAAGGTGGGTAATAGCAAACTTCTCCAAGCTAAAGAAACATGTTCTAACCCAATGCAAAGAAACTGAAAACCTTGAAAGAAAGGTTAGACAAAATGCTAACTAGAATAACCAGCTTAGAGAAGAACATAAACGACTTGATGGAACTCAAAAGCACAGCACGAGAACTTCATGAGGCATACACAAGTTTCAATAGCTGAATCAATCAAG
>NW_016107887.1:173508-181893 GCF_001604975.1 Cebus imitator | reverse complement strand
CAGACTCACAGCAGATCTCTCAGCAGAAACCCTATAAGCCAGAAGAGAGTGGGGGTCAATATTCAACATCCTTAAAGAAAAGAACTTTCAACCCAGAATTTCATATCCAGCCAAACTAAGCTTCACAAGTGAAGGAGAAATAAAATCCTTTACAGACAAGCAAATGCTGAGAGATTTTGTCACCACCAGACCTGCCTTACAAGAGCTTCTAAAGGAACCACTAAACATAGAAAGGAACAAACAGTACCAGCCACTGCAAAAATGTACCAAAAGGTAAAGACCAATGACACAATGAAGAAACTGCATCAAATAATGGGCAAAACAACCAGCCAGTAACAAAATGGCAGAATCAAATTTACAAATAACAATATCAACATTAAATGTAAACGGCCTAAATGCCCCAGTCAAAAAACAAAGACTGGCAAACTGGGTAAAAAGTCAAGACCCATCAGTGTGCTGTATTCAGGAGACCCATCTCACATGCAAAGACAAACATGGACTCAAAACAAGGGAATGGAAGAAGATTTACCAAGCAAATGGAGAGCAAAAAAAAGCAGGGGTTACGATCCTAGTCTGTGATAAAATGGACTTTAAACCAACAAAGATCAAAAGAGACAAAGAAGGATATGACATAATGGTAAAAGGATCATTGCATCAAGAAGAGCTAATGATCCTAAATATATATACACCCAATACAGGAGCACCCAGGTATATAAAGCAAGTTCTTAACAACGTACAAAGAGACTTAGACTCCCACACAGTAATAGTGGGAAACTTTAACACTCCACTGTCAATATTAGACAGGTCAATGAGACAGAAAACCAACAAGGATATCTAGAATTTGAACGCAGATCTGGACCAAACGGACCTAATAGACATGTACAGAACTCTCCACTCTAAATCCACAGAATATACATTCTTCTCAGCACTATATCGCACTTACTCTAAAACTGACCACATAGTTGGAAGTAAATCACTCCTCAGCAAATGCAAAAGAACACAAATCATAACAAACAGTCTCTCGGACCACAGTGCAATCAAATTACAACTCAGGATTAAGAAACTGACTCAAAACTGCACAAGTACATGGAAACTGAACAACTTGCTCCTCAATGATGACTGGATAAACAATGAAATGAAGACAGAAATAAAGATGTTCTTTGAAACCAATGAGAATGAAGACACAACGTACCAGAATCTCTGGGACACATTTAAAGCAGTATCTAGAGAGAAATTTATAGCAATAAATGCCCACACGACAAGGGAGGAAAAAAATCGACACCCTAATCTTCAGAATTGAGAGAGCTAGAGGAGGAAGATCAAAAAAACCCAAAAGCTAGCAGGAGACAAGAAATAACTAAGATCAGAGCAGAACTGAAGAAGATAGAGACACAAAAAAACCTTCAAAAAAAATCAATAAATCTAGGAGCCGGTTTTTTGAAAACATCAACAAAATAGACCGCTAGCAAGACTAACAAAAAAGAAAAGAGAGAAGAATTGAATAGATGCAATAAAAAACGATAAAGAGGATATTACCACCGATTCCACAGAAATACAAACTACCATCAGAGATAACTATAAACAACTCTATGCACATAAACCAGTAAATCTGGAAGAAATGGATAAATTCCTGAACACTTGCACCCTCCCAAGACAAAACCAGGAAGAAGTTGAAACCCTGAATAGACAAATAACGTCTGAAGTTGAGGCAGCAACTAATAGCCTACCAACCAAAAAAGGTCCAGATGGGTTCACAGCTGAATTCTACCAGACATACAAAGAGGAGCTGGTACAATTCTTTCTGAAACTATTTCAAACAATACAAAAAGAGGGAATCCTGCCTAACTCATTTTATGAGACCAACATCATCCTGATACCAAAACCTGGCAGAGACACAACTAAAAAAGAAAACTTCAGGCCAATATCCATGATGAACATCGATTCCAAAACCTTGAATAAAATACCTGCAAACCAAATGCAACAGCACATCAAACAGCTTATCCTTCATGATCAAGTAGGCTTCATCCCAGGGATGCAAGGCTGGTTCAACATATGCAAATCTATAAATGTAATCCATCACATAAACAGAACCAAAGAAAAAAACTACATGATTATCTCAATAGATGCAGAGAAGGCCTTCAACAAAATTCAACAGCCCCTTATGCTAAAACCCTCAATAAACTGGGTATCAATGCAACATATCTCAAAATAATAAAACCTATTTATGACAAATCCACAGTCAATAACATACTAAATGAGAAAAAATGGAAGGATTCCCTTTGAAAACTGGCACTAGACAAGGATGCCCCCTCTCACCACTTCTATTCAACATAGTACCAGAAGTTCTAGACAGAACAATCAGGCAAGAAAAAGAAATAATGAGTACTCAATTAGGAAAAGAGGAAGTCAAATTGTCTCTATTTGCAGATGGAATGATTGTATATTTAGAAGACCCCATTGCCTCAGCCCAAAATCTCCTTAAGCTGATAAGCAACTTGAGCAAAGACTCAGGATACAAAATCAATGTGCAGAAATCACAAACATTCCTATACAACAATAACAGACAAACAGAGAGCCAAATCAGGAGTAAACTCCTGTTCACAATTGCTACAAAGAGAATAAAATATCTAGGAATACAACTAACAAAGGATGTACAGGACCTCTTCAGGAAGAATTACAAACCACTGATCAAGAAAATAGGAGAGGACAAAAACAGATGGAAAAACATTCCATGCTCATGGTTAGGAAGAATAAATATTGTGAAAATGGCCATACTGCCCAAAGTAATTTATAGATTCAACGGTATCCCCATCAAGCTACCATTGACCTTCTTCACAGAACTGGAAAAACCCACTTTAAACTTCATATGGAATCAAAAGAGAGCCCACATAGTCAAGACAATCCTAAGCAAAAAGAACAAAGCTGGAGGCATCACACTACCTGACTTCAAACTATATTACAAGGCTACAGTAATCAAAACAGCACAATACTGTACCAAAACAGAGATATAGACCAATGCAACAGAACAGAGGCCTCGGAGGCAACACCACACATCTACAACCATCTGATCTTTGAACCTGACAAAAACAAGCAATGGGAAAAGGATTCCCTGTTAAATAAATGGTGTTGGGAAAACTGGCTAGCCATGTGCAGAAAGCAGAAACTGGACCTCTTCCTTACACCTTACACTAAAATTAACTCCAGATGGATTAAAGATTTAAACCTAAGACCTAACATCATAAAAACCCTAGAAGAAAACCCAGGCAAAACCATTCAGGACATAGGCATAGGCAAGGACTTCATGACTAAAACACCAAAGCAATGGCAACAAAAGCCAAAATAGACAAATGGGATCNACATTTGAAACTAAAGTGAAGCTTGGCTATTACAAACAGGTCAAGACTATTCATGTTGATGTTTCACCAAGAAAAGCACAATCACGATCCCCTTAAAAGCCAATTAAAAACATCAAATAAAAATTAAATCCAGTTGGGCACGGTGGCTCACACCAGTAATCCCAGCACTTTGGGAGGCCAAGGCAGGTGGATAACCTGAGGTCAGTAGTTCAAGACCAGCCTGGCTAACATGGCAAAATCCCATCTCTACTAAAAATATAAAGATTAGCGAAGTGTGGTGGCGCATGCCTGTAATCCCAGATACTGGGGGGAGGCTGATGCAGAAGAATCATTTGAACCCGGGAGGTGGAAGTTAGCACCACTGCACTCCAGCCTGGGTGACAGAGAGAGACACTGTCTCAAAAAAAAAAAAAAAGAAAAAAGCCAAATCCTAGATGGAAGAGGAATTTAAAACATAACTTTCTTTCTCCAAAATATGTAAAAATCCAGGCTTGAAATTAAGAGTAGGGGCTTGAAGAGAGATCTATACACCCACATTTATAGAAGCATTTTCTACAGAAGCCAAAGGATGAAAATAACCTAAGCAGCTACTGACAAATAAACGGATAAACAAAATGTTGTATATCCACACAGTAGGGAAATTCTGACCCATACTACAAAATCAATGAAACTTGAAGACCTATTTCATGAAATAAGCAAGTCATTAAAAGACAAATACTATTATATCTGATTCTGATGCAGGACAGGTAAGCCCCAAAACCGGGGGTTAGCCCAGAACTAAGGGTCTTGGCTTTGCCCAGGAGAGAATTCAAGGGTAAGCTGGCAGTGTTAGCAACTTTTATTGAAGTGGCAGTGCACAGCAGGAGCAGAGGCACTGCTCCTTGTGGGTGGAGCTACCCCACAGGCTGTGTGTCTAGAGTAGCAGCTCAGAGGCAGATCTGCAGTCACATTCATACTCACTTTTAATATATGCAAATTAGAGCCAGGCACAGTGGCTCACGCCTGTAATCCTAGCACTTTGGGAGGCTGAGGTGGGTGGATCACCTGAGGTCAGGAGTTCAAGACCAGCCTCGCCATCATGGTGAAACCCAATCTTAAAAAAAAAACAAAAACAAAACAAAACAAAACAAAAAAGAGAGAAATGCAAATCAAAACCACATTGAGATACCATCTCATACCAGTTGGAATGGCGATCATTAAAAAATCTGGAAACAGATGCTGGAGAGGATGTGGTGAAATAGGAACAGTTTTACACTGCTGGTGGGAGTGCAAATTAGTTCAACCATTGTGGAAGACAGTGTGATGATTCCTCAAGGGCCTAGAAATAGAAATTCCATTTGACCCAGCAATCCCATTACTGGGTATATACCCAAAGGATTACAAATAATTTTATCATGAAGACACATGCACACATATGTTCACTGCGGCACTGTTTACAATAGCAAAGACCTGGAAACAACCCAAATGCCCATCAATGATAGACTGCACAAAGAAAACGTGGCACATATACACCATGGAATACTATGCAGCCATAAAAATATGAGTTCGTGTCCTTTTTAGGGACATGGGTGAATCTGGAAACCATCATTCTCAACAGACTGACACAAGAACAGAAAACCAAACACCGCATGTTCTCACTCATAGGCGGGTGTTAACAATGAGAACACATGGGCACAGGGAGGGGAACATCACACACTGTGGTCTATTGGGGTATTGGGGGCTAGGGGAGGGACAGCAAAAGGAGGGGAGGTTGGGGAGGGATAACACTGAGAGAAATGCCTGATTTAGGTGACAGGGGGATGGAGACAGCAAACCACCATCCCATGTATGTAGCTATGAAACAATCCTGCAAGATCTGCACATGTACCCCAGAACTTAAAGTACAATTAAATTTTTTTAAAAAGGGCAAAGCAATAAAATAACCCCATTATTTCTCTCAAGAAACAAAAAAAGAAAGCTTCCAGCATACTTGAAGAGAACAAGACATACATACACACAAAAGGCTTGTAAAGGTAAGAGTTCAACATAAACACAAGATGCACAATTAGTAGATTTAACAAGTAAAATACTGTACCTGCCAAATAAGGAATGTGAATAAATACCATAAACATTCAGAGAAGAAGGCCGGGCGCGGTGGTTCAAGCCTGTAATCCCAGCACTTTGGGAGGCCGAGGCGGGTGGATCACGAGGTCAAGAGATCGAGACCATCCGGGTCAACACGGTGAAACCCCGTCTCTACTAAAACTACAAAAAATTAGCTGGGCATGGTGGTGCGTGCCTGTAATCCCAGCTACTCAGGAGGCTGGGGCAGGAGAATTGCCTGAACCCAGGAGGCGGAGGTTGCGGTGAGCCGAGATCGCGCCATTGCACTCCAGCCTGGGTAACGAGCGAAACTCCGTCCCAAAAAAAAAAAAAAAAAAAAAAAAAAAATTCAGAGAAGAGAATGGATCGAGAAAGCCTGGAATGCCAAGTCAAAATCATATAAACAAGATTCAGCTTGAACTTTGTGTTAAAATGTGGCTAAGATGTGCATTCAATAGTTACGGTGGCCAAGCATGGTGGCTCACACCTGTAACCCTAGCACTTTGGGAGACCAAGGCGGATGGGTTGCCTGAGGTCAGGAGTTCGAGACCAGCCTGGCCACCAACATGGTGAAACCCCATCTCTACCAAAAATACAAAAATTACCTGGGCACAGTGGCACACGCCTGTAATCCCTGCTACTTGGGAAGCTAAGGAAGGAAAATCGCTTGAACCTAGGAGGTAGGGGTTGCAATGAGCTGAGATAGTGCCATTGCACTCTACCCTGTAAACAGGAATGAGATTCATCTCAAAAAAAAAAAAAAGTTATGCCACTTAAGGAAAAACAGCATAAGCAAAATGAAGGAGGTGACGTCTGGTAAGGCAGACACAGTGAGATAAGCAGGCACTATTACTCTCATTTTGAAGATATGGAAATGTAGCTCAGAACGGTTAGTTTAAAAAAACAAAAACAGGCCAGGACCTATAATCCTAGCACTTTGCAAGGCCTAGGCGTGTGGAAGTTCAAAACCAGCCTGGCAACATGGCAAAATCCCATCTCTACTAAAAATACAAAAATCAGCCAGGTGTGATGGCACACACCTGTAATCCCAGCTACTGGGGAGGCTGAGGCAGGAGAATCACTTGAACCTGGGAGGTGGAGGTTGCAGTGAGCTGCGATCACGCCACTGAACTCCAGCCTGGGCGACAAAGCAAGATTCCATCTCGAAAAATAAATAAGTAAAATCAAAAACAAACAAATAAAACCTGCCTAAGGTTTTAAAACTAATAACTGTCAAGCAATAATTCAAAACCAGATCTGCTTGGCCCCAAAGTTTGTGTTCTTTTCACTATACTACAACTTAATTGAAAGTTCAAAGTATGGGCACTTACTAACTGAAACAAGAAAATGTTTCAGCTACAGCATGTGGGGCATAAGAAAGAGAAAATTAGGAAACATGAAGTCAAATCATAAATAAGGAACTCAAGGAGCCTTAATAATATTCCATACCAAAGTATCAAGAAGCAATGAAATTACCAGCATGAGTTAATCAATAACCACATTTTAAAAATCTCCGTGGAAATTATGTTCAAAGAAGGTATGATACTTTAAAGCCAGTTCTGGAGGAAGGTATGATAGGTTCAAGCCAGCAGTTAGCAGGATTTACTTACACTGGGTCAGCATTTTTCTATCAATACAATCTTTTTTGCATGAGGATGATTTCTGAAACAATTACAATATGATCAGAAAGGAAGAAAGACAGAGGTGCTGCCATGCCCTGCCAGCAGGAAGTCTGTGCTCAGTCTACCTGTTCCTTCTGTCCTTTCCTTCTTTTTCTCCCTCCCACTGTCCCACTCATTTTGAGGCCCACACATTCACTCGGTGAACAACCATTTACTCTGACAGGTATTGAACTACGCTGACTACTAAAAATCACAGAAAGTAAAGACTTCATCAAGGCCTTCAAGAAGGTCACTGCCTGAAAGAGGAAAGAAACAAACACAGTCACAATAGCATGCAGACAAGTCTTAAACCAGAAGTTTGTAGAAAGTGCCATGGGTAGAAGAGGAAGGAAGATAAAACTCTGCCTGAGGGAACCCAGTAATGCTTCAACTGGGAATTGCAAGAATGGTGAATCTACCACCAAGCACAGGGCAGCTCAGCACCAAGCAGAGCTCACCACCAAGCAGAGCTCAGCAGCACCAACCAGCTCAGCACTGGGACAGTCCCAGCTTTCATCTGTCAGTCACAGGTCCCTCCCCGTCTTCCACTGAAGACTCCCACTCCAGCCTCCCTGACTCCCTCCCTATCTCCTCTCAGCTTCCTTAGTGGTTTCAGCACCCAGACAGATGACAATTCCTCCTCCTTCCTGCCTCCTCAGACCTTTAACCTTCCAGTTGTCTGCTCCCAGGAATCAGCAATATCTCCTCTGCTAGCTCATTCCCAGCAGCTTGTAAATGTTCTCTAAATCACTCATCTTACAAAGGCCCTCTCTTGAGCTCACATGCCTTTCATCAACGACACCATCAGCAGTGAAGCTTCTTTAAGCCATTGTCTACGCCAGGCAGCTCCACTGATACACTTCCTGTTCCCTCCACAGACCCTCTGAGCTGGCTTCACCCGCTCACTCCACAAGAGCAGCTCTTGCCAGGAGCACCAGTGACAGCCATGTTGGCAAATCCAAGGAAGACTTTTCTGTACTTAACAAACTGTACCACTCAGCAGCAATCCCAAGTTGATCACCCCTTCCTTCTTGAAAAATTCCCCACTCGTGTGAAAACAAATGCTCGTGCCTCCTTACTACTTCTCTGGCTGCATCTACTGAACCATCTCTACCCATCTTCCAGATCTCTGTTGGTGGGCTCAGTCCAGTGCCCCTTGTCCTCTCACGCTGCTCACTCCAAAATAAACCAGCAACTATTCCCATGCCTATAAACTGATGCCTCCCAAATGTGTGTCTCCAAGCCAAATACCTCTGAGCTCTAGTCACATACACTGGCCTCCTTTT
>NW_016107887.1:169624-173265 GCF_001604975.1 Cebus imitator | reverse complement strand
CAGCCTTAAGAAGGTGGGGACCTAATTTATTTTGTTCACCTAACACCTGTTGCAAACAAGGTACTCCAGAAATACTTGTCCAAAGAATAAAGTTTGCTTGGGCTGAAAATCAAAGGACAAACAGTCACCGGTAGTCATAAGTTGAGTTCCACTCTTTCTTAGACGTAGAGGTAGGGAAGAAGGTAGAAAACATTGCAGGTAAAAGGAATGTGCAGATTCATATGGACAAAGCATAGACGCAAGAGTGTGGCCTGCTCAGAGGAAAACAAGCAGTCTAGAAAGACCACAGAACTGGCTCCCACCCTGTAACACTGCTGATCCCCGCTCCTGGGGTGAAAGGGGCAAGTTACTAAAAGGTGTCTGATAATTATTCCATACATACACCAAGAACTATCTACACAGACAACATGTTCATATTTATATGTTTTAATATTGAGAAAGTATTCATATTTTTCAAGCTTACCTTTATGTATTATGAATATAAGGTTTTTAATATAAAAATAACGTACAAAGTATTTTCAAATTCTTAGTTTGATGTTTTTATTTCAATTAACAAGTACTAGAAATTCTACTAGAGTTCTCTAGAGCTCTATAACTCTAGATACTAAGAAGATGAAATAATTCTCAAAAAACCTGTAAAATACTACTCAGGCATACAACAGAAAGACTGGGCAGACACAAGGCCCAACAGTCAATTTCTCGCACCAAAAGTCAGTCGTGCTTTGGTCTTGCAGGGAAATTTATACAAGTCATCTTTGAACTGGAGAATCTAGAAACTGGATGGGGGTATAATTATGTACCTTGGAAAGATCATTAAAAGCTGGAATTACTCAAGTGTACTCATGAATATTCTGCAGTAGGAAAAAAATCAGAGTTAAACTAATTTYCTCTCATTCTGTCACCCTCACTYCAGCATACACGATGATTGCTCACGATGTAATTATGACAAAATCCAACCACAATGTAAAAGCTCAAAAATGAATAAAAGGTTCAGGCTCACCACATGACATTAAAAAGGCAGGTCACGTGAACAACAAAATAAAATCATTAACATTGGGTAACTTCTAGCTGATAAAATTACAGGTCCCTTAATATTATCTTTGTGTTTTCTAAATTTTTTCTATGATAAATATATATTACTTTTATTATTACAATTAGAAAAATGGTATTCAAAACTCAGGCACTATCGTTTCACGGTGGAGGGAAACCTACCTTTCAATACTACGGAACGTGGTGAAGTAAATGTAAGAAAAAAATTCCTGAGAAAATGGAGCTAGCAGTTACTTCCATAAATAACTGCAAAAACAAACAAAAAAAGGCAACTGCGTTACAGTACACTTGCCATCAGAAAATAATAGAGAAAAATGATACACAGGTGTCAGATAAGGTACTCACAATGATAGTATCTGCCTTCACTAGTATTTTAATAAAGTAATTTTTTTAAGTCCTCTCAGAGACCTTAAATACTCTGTTCCCCAAATGCGAACTATATAAGTAGAACAGAGTTTTCATTCTATTTTTTTCTTCTCCTGTGGCAGGTTTAGGCTACTGGATTAAAATTGCTTCTATTTTTTTCTACTCCTTGAAACTCCTTCAAAGATGAAACAAGATGGACATGCACTGAGAAATGCTGACGCTTGGTGATAGGTATGCGAAGGTTGGTTAGAATCTCTTTTACTTTTATATCTGTTAGAAATTACCCAGGGCCAGGAGCAGTGTTTCACGCCTGTGATCTCAACACTTTGGGAGGCCCAAGTGGCCGGATTAACTGAGGTCAGGGGTTCAAGACCATCCTGGCCAACATAGTGAAACTCCCATCTCTACTAAAAATACGAAAATTAGCGAGGTGTGGTGGTGCATGCCTGTAATCCCAGCTACTCAGGAGGATGAGGCAGGAGAATCACTTGAACCCGGGAAGCAGAGGTCACAGTGAGCCAAGTTCACGCCACTGCACTCCAGCCTGGGCAACAGAGTGAGACTCCATCTCAAACAAAAAAGAAAAAAGAAGAAGAAAAACAGAAAAAAAAGAAATTATTCAGAATTCGCAGGGCCAATGGTACAATGAATGACATGCCTGATTATGGATCAGAAATTATCTATAATTAAAGTGGCATTTAATTGTGGTTTTGATTTTCATTTCCCTAAGGACTAAAGATATTGAACTTTCTCTCTTTTTTTTGAGATGGAGTCTCGCTCTGTCACTAGGCTGGAGTGCAGTGGCGTGATCTCGGCTCACTGGAACCTCTGCCTCCGGGGTTCCAGCAATTCTCCTGCCTCAGCCTTCCGAGTAGCTGGGAGTACAAGTGTGCACCACCAAGCCCAGCTAATTTTTGTATTTTTAATAGAGATGAGGTTTCGCCATGTTGGCCAGGATGGTCTCGATCTCTTGACCTTGTTATCTGCCCGCCTCAGTCTCCCAAAGTGCTGGGATTACAGGCGTGAGCCACCACGCCCAGCCTTGAGCTTTTTTTCATGGATGTGCTGGCCATTTGGACATCTTCTTTGGAGAAATGTCTGATCAAATACTTGGCTCATTTGTTAACTGGGTTATGTGTCTTTTTACTATTGATTTTATTAATTTCTAAAATATATTTTGGATAAAAGTCCTTTATCAGATATATGACAAGCAAATATTTTTTCTCATTCTGGGATGTCTTCATTTTCTTGATGGCGTCACTGGAAAAAAGGAAGTTTTCCATTTTAATGAAGATCAAGATCAATTTCTCTGTTTTTCTTTTGGTGCCTATGTTTTAGGTGCCATACTGAAAAAGTCAAACACGGTGGCTCACACCTATAAGCCCAGCAGGTTTGGGAGGCTGAGGCAGGCAGACTGCTTGAGCCCACAAGTTTGAGATCAGTCTGGGCAATGCTGGTCAAACCAGAGATAGAGATAGCAAAACCCTACCTTTTGTAGAGATAGCAAAACCCTATCTCTACAAAAAATTCAAAAATCAGCTGAGTCTGGTGGTACATGCTTGTGGTCCCAGCCACTTGAGAGGCTGAAGTAGGAGGATCCCTGAGCCCAGCAAGAAGTCGAGGCTGCAGTGAGACCCTGTATCAGACAAAAATAAAGAAATATTGTCTAATATAAGGGCATGAAGATTTACAAGGACGTTTTCTTCTAAGAGGTGTTTTTTTCTTTTTTAATAGAGATAGTGTCTCACTATGTTGCCCAGGCTGGTCTCGAATTCCTGGGCTCAAGTGATCTTCCCACCTTGGCCTCCCAAAGTGCTGGGATTCCAGGTGTGAGCCACTAGGCTCAGCATGAGTTTTATTGTCTCAGGTCTTACATTTAGGTCTATGATGAATTCTGAATTTGTATATGTAAGTGAGGTAAGGGTCCAAATTCCTTCTTTTGTTATTTGGGTATCAACTTGTACCACCATAATTTGTTGAAAAGGCTATTCTTTATCCACTTAACTGCCCTTGCACTTTGTTGAAAACCAATTGACCATAAATGGAAGGGTTTAGTTCTAGATTCTCATTCTATTCCATGGATCCATATGTCTATCTTTATGTCAGTATCAGATTGTCTCAATTACTGTAACTTTGCAGTAAGTTATCAAAGTCCTCCAATTTTGTTCTTTTTCAAGATTGTTTTGGCAATTCTAGGTTCCCTGCATTTCTACAAGAATTTTAAG
>NW_016107887.1:165382-166786 GCF_001604975.1 Cebus imitator | reverse complement strand
GCACCACACCTGGCCGTATTTCCTTATGATCTTTGTTATTTTCCATGTAAGGTCAACAGTGACGTCCTTTCTTTCATTCCTCATTTTATTTATTAATATAGCTCAAGGTTTGTCAATTTTGTTGATGTTTAAGAAGAATCTATTTTTTTATTGTTTTTCCCTACATTTTTTCCTTCTCTTTCATTTATTTCCAATCTAGTTTTTATTATTTTATTCCTTCTGCTCACTTTGGATTTAGTATGTTCCTCTGTTATTAGTTTCTTAAGGTGGAAGATTAGGTTATGGATTGGATATCTTTCTTCTTTTTTTAATACAACCGTTTATAGCTATAAATTTCCCTCTGGAAACTGTTTTTGTTCTATTTCTTAACTTATGATAGATTGCTTTGTTTTTTGCATGAAGCATAGGAGGCCCTCAATAAACATTTATTTCTGAAAAATGAATGTCAGGGGATTTTTTTCTTCTTGTTGTTTTTTCAGATGGATTCTCACTCTGCCACCTAGGCTGGAATGCAGTGGGCAGTGGCGTGATCTGGGCTCACTGCAACCTCCACCTCCTGGGTCCAAGCTATTCTCTTGCCTCAGCCTCCCAAGTAGCTAGGCACCCACCACCACACCCGGCCAATTTTTTTTTATTTTTAGTAGAGATAGGGTTTCACCATGTTGGCCAGGCTGGTCTTGAACTCCTGACCTCAGGTGATCCGCCCACCTTGGCCTCCCAAAATGCTGGGATTACAGGCATGAGCCACTGCACCTGGCCCAGGGTTTTTTGCTTTCAATTGTGGTAAAACATACATAAGTTTTGCCATTTTAACTATTTTAAAACATATATTAATTCAGTGGTATGAAGTACATTCACATTGTTGTGCAACCATCCTCATCATGATAGGAAATATTTTGTCTTCATTTATCTCAGAGTATTTTCCAATTTTCCTGTGGCTTTCTTTTTGAATCATTGGTGATTTCAGTGTGTGTAGCTGAATTTCCACATATCTTTGAATTTCCCAAATTTCCTTCTGTTATTGATATCTAATTTCATTCCATTATGGTCAGAGAACATACTATGATTTCTATTCTTTAAATTAATTGAGGTTTGTTTTATGTCATAACATATGGTCTATCCTGAAGTGCTCCATGTGTACTTCAGAACAATGTGCATCCTGCTATATTGGAAGGGATGTTCTATAAATGTCTGCCCCTTAATGGTTTAAAAATTTGCCTGCATCTAGACCAGGTTTAAGGAAAAAACTATCAATTATTTAAATTTTAAATTTTGATTTTATCCCCCACTTTCTATACTAAGTTCCACGTGCATGTACAAATGAAAAGCAAGTCTCCCTTCAAAAATAAAAATGTTTCTAGTAACACATGAAGAGTTGGTTTCCTGCAGTGAAATCCACTATAA
>NW_016107887.1:160837-163242 GCF_001604975.1 Cebus imitator | reverse complement strand
TGATGGCTCACACCTATAATCCCAGCACTCTGGGAGCCCAACACGTGTGGATCACTTGAGGCTAGGAATTCGAGACCAGCCTGGCTAATGTGGTGTAACCCTGTCTCTACTAGAAATACAAAAATTAGCCAGGCGTGGTGGCACACTCCTGTAACCCCAGCTACTCCTGATGCTGAGGCATGAGAATCACTTGAACCAGGGAGGCAGAGGTCACTGTGAGTCAAGATCACACCACTGCACTCCAGCCTGGGTGACCAAACAACATACCATCTCAAAAAAAAAAAGAAAGAAAGAAAGAAGGAATGTAATTGTATGTAATCAAATAAACACTATAATACACTGCTGATAAGAATAAAAAGTAATAATATGTAAGACAATTTGGCAACATCTCTTGATCCAACAAGTTCAAATCTAAGAATGCATCTAAGGAAATAATTAATCAAGAATGCTAAAATGGGCTGAGTGCCTTAGCTCCTGACACAGCAAGACTACATCTCAAAAAAAAAAGTATACTAAAATGTACATACAAAGTTGTTCATTGCAGCTGGTCATCCCTTTTCTTAATTCTTTTTTTTCTTTGTTTTGGTCATCCTTTTTTAATAACACAAACACTAAAGAACAGGGAATTGGGAATAAATTACATACATCTAAACAACAGCATACCATGCAGTTACCAAGAATGATGATAAAAGATTTGTGCTTACTGGCCTGGAAAATCCACAATCATTTCAGTGAAAAAAGCAAGCTAGAAAACAACTAGAAAAGCAAACTAGGCCAGCCACGGTGGCTCACATCTGTAATCCCAACACTTTGGGAGGCCCAGGAAGGTTAGGAGTTCAAAACCAGCCTGGCGAACATGGTGAAACCCCGTCTGTACTAAAAATACAAAAATTAACAGGGTGTGGTGACAGGCATCTGTAATCCCAGCTACTAAGGAGACTGAGGCAGGAGAATCTCTTGAACTTGGGAGGCGGAGGTTGCAGGGAACTAAGATCACGCCATTGTACTCCAGCCTGGGTACCAAGAGCAAAACCCCATCTCAAAAAAAAAACAAACAAAAACAAACTGGGAAACAACAATGATGCCATTTTCGTTTATAAATAAAAAGCATTTATTTCTTTATAAATATAAAAAGTATTTATTTGTTTATAAAATAAAAAGTATTTATTTATATGCTTCATACATAGAAAATGTATGGACGAGAACACACCAAAATGTTATTACTGTGTTTTCCTCTTTTTTTTTTGAGATGGAGTCTCACTCTGTCACCCACGCTGGAGTGCAGTGGCACAATCTCAGCTCATGCAACCTTCACCTCCCAGGTTCAAGCAATGCTCCTGCCTCAGCCTCCTGAGTAGCTGCTATTATAGGTGCACGCTATCATGTCCACCTAACTTTGCATTTTTAGTAGAGACAGGGTTTCACCATGTTGGCCAGGCTGGTCTCGAACTCTGGACCTCACGTGATCCACCCATCTCAGCCTCCCAAAGTGCTGGGATTACAGGCGTGAACCACTACCCCTGGCCTCTATTCAAATTCTTTGTAGTTAAATCATACTCTATCCAATAAATATCAGAAAGTTGTTTTTAAAGTTAAATCAAATTGTAATTCTGATATCACAACCATCATCCGTTACTACACGTATTGAAAAACACAGAAAGTTTTGTAGCTCACCATATTGGAAAGAAACACACACACACACACACACACACACACACACACACACCACACACGCGCGCGCACACACATGCGCACCATGTTGGCAGGCTGGTCTCGAACTCCTGTTCCATCCTCCTTGGCCTCCCAAAGTGCTGGGATTACATGCATGAGCCACCGTGCCCAGCTAATTTTGTGTTTTTAGTAGAGGGGTTTTTGCCATGTTGGCCAGGCTGGTCTCGAACTTCTGACCTCAGGTGATCTACCCACCTCAGCCACCGAAAGTCCTGGGATTATTACACTACATGTATTGAAAAACACAGAAAGTTTTGTAGATCACCATATTGGAAAGAAAGACACACACACACACACACACACAGAGAGAGAGAGAGAGAGAGAGAGAGAGAAAGAATTATTCAGTAAACCTTGGGTATCTAGTACTCATCTCTCGAAGGCAGTATTAGTAACACCTACAAGGACACAAAGCTTATTCCTGCTCATCCAGTCATAAAATTCTTGCCAAATCAAAATAGAAAAGCAAACAAGAAATGAGAAAAGGCCAAGCATGGTGGCTCATGCCCATAATCCCAGCACTTTGGGTAGCCAGGGTGGGTGGATCATCTGAGGTCAGGAGTTCGAGACCAGCCTGGCCAACATGGCAAAACCCCTACTAAAAATACAAAATTAGCCATGCACAGTGGCTCATGCCTGTAATCCCAGCACTCTGGGAGGCCAAGGTGGGTGGAACA
>NW_016107887.1:157829-159368 GCF_001604975.1 Cebus imitator | reverse complement strand
AGCCTGGGTAACATGAGTGAAACTCCGTCTCAAAAAAAAAAAATATATATATATATATATATAATAAAATAAATACAAAATCAGCCAGGCATGGTGGTATGCACCTGCACCTGGAGTCCTAGCTACCTGGGAGGCTGAGGTAGGAGAATGGTTTGAGCCTGGGAAGCAGAGGTCGCAGTGAACCGAGATTGTGCCACTATAGCCTGGGCAATAGTGCTTTCTCTCAAAACACAAACAAAAACATATCTTGTATTGCAGGTTGGATTTCTTTAAAATCTCCAAGGTGAACAATCTGGCAAAATCTATTAACATTAATGTTAAGACACATAACCTTTAACCCAAAACGTCAATTTCTGGGAATTAATTTATTCATATGTGTGCAAAATAATAGAATACAGATTATTCTTTGCAGCACTGTTTATAAATGCAAAAGATTAGATAAAACTAAATGTTCATCATTAGAGGACTCAGGAAGTCATGGTATGCCATACAACAGCATACTATTCAGTCACACTATTCAATAAAAACAAGGAGAAAGTCTTTAATGTACTGACATAGAATGATTTCCAAGATAGGGGTATTAAGTTTAAAAAACGCAAAATGCAAGAGTAGTCTATAATTAGCCACCATCTGTACAAAAACAGAGGGAGGTATGTGTGTGTGTATATATATGTATATGTGTGTGTATATATATATATGTGTGTGTGTGCTTTTTTTTCACGAGCATAATTAATAATATTGGTGCCGCCAGGGAAGGAAACTAGATGGATGGCAGACAAGATAGGAGAGAAACTAAACTTTTAATTCATGTGTATATATTACCTGTTCAAAAAATAGTCTATAATAGAAAATTTTCATGCATTTCACTAATAGTCCTATTTCTCACTTCTAGATAATTTAAGCAAGATGAAGAGAATTCTCATGTAACTATAATACATTTACATTTACTCATAATAAAGAGATGCATTATTATTATGTGTATTATTGAACATAGAAGTTTTAAGAAGACATCTAGGGGATATAGATGTCTTCTTAAAACTTCTATGTTCAATAATACACATAATAAACTTGTAACTACAATGTAAAATATTAATAACGCCATCACTATTCAGAAACAAACGCAATAGCAACAACTTTCCTAACCCCTGTCCCACAAATTCCAAAACTGAATCACTGACCAGTTTATAATTCAAGTAAAAATTTGAAAATACAAGAGTCCTGATTTCATCAACATCTAGGACTCTCCACAACATGTTAGTTTCAACAGGCTTCTCTCAGCAAGAGTGCTTTTTTGCCCCTTATCTGTGGCCACTTCACAAAATGAGAACATGACATTACTACAGACAAAGTCAATCTAATTGTCTTACTGTCACAAGCTAGGTCCCCAGCCAAGACTGCTCTCTCAAAAATGGAAGACAAGGCTGGGTGCGGTGGCTCAAGCCTGTAATCCCAGCACTTTGGGAGGCCGAGGCGGGTGGATCACGAGGTCAAGAGATCAAGACCATCCTGGTCAACATGGTGAAACCCCGTCTCTACTAA
>NW_016107887.1:154915-155863 GCF_001604975.1 Cebus imitator | reverse complement strand
AAAAATGGAAGACAACAAAACAGACCCCAGAGTACCCCACCAGGAAAGTGTGCACCTGGTTCCCAGCCTCACATCCTTCAGGTCAAAACAGGAAGGGACCACATCTCTTCCCCCAGCCCCAGAATAGAATCCCCTCCATCTTCAGTTTTCCCATAGCAGCACGCTTAATACACAGAATAATAACCACCACTTGTCTGCCTTCCCTCTTAGACATGGAGCAGTTTGGGAACAAGGCTTGAGAGCCTTTCTCTCTGCCCGTAAGCATAAAAGCAAAGCTTGTTGAATGAAGATTTTGATCAAGGTATCCAGTTTGTTCAATCTCTAGTAATTACTTAAGATATACCATGGAATAACGCTCTTATTTTAATGTCAGCCATTTTATTAAAGACTTTCTGTTTTTAGACCCATTTCTCATTAATGCCTTGTGTACACACGTTCTGTATCCCTTCCAGTCTCCCTACCCCACCCCAAAAGAGGTCTAGACAGATGATTACAATGAGATATTTCGAATCTCCCAGTGCTTAGTCCTTGTTTCATGACTCCATAAAATCAGTAACTCTACAATTAAACTAAATACTGTCCCTTTGTCCAAAAAAATCCTCCTTTGGCCACTTCAGAAATCTACTGCATGCTCTGAAAAGAGAGAATTGCAAGCTTTTCCCACTATGTTTACTTTAGAAACGCAGTCACAGACCACAGGAAATCTGCCTGGCCTGCCAATCACTTCCAACGGGTACACTCAATCGGCAGTAAGCCCAGACAGCTCACATCGAGAGCATCTTTTAGAGGACCAACTTCCTCAGAATAGGATCCCATGTCTGGAGGGTAATTTATTACATGAAAAGAATGCTTCTCGTCTGAAGCTTTTTAGACAAAAGATGTGCCCAGAAGTATAGAGATAGCTATAGATTCAGATACATACCAGCCCAACTTCTCCATAAAGAAGGA
>NW_016107887.1:149242-153924 GCF_001604975.1 Cebus imitator | reverse complement strand
TTGCTCTGACCTCTCTGATGTTGTTATATTGCCTGGAACTAAAAAGAATAAAATAATTCCTTCCTTTGTTTCTACTGTCAACAATAAACATCTTCTAAAAAAGACAACATGATTAACCAACATCTCAGATAATAAAAGTCTTTACATAACAAGATACTAAAAAATACCTACTTAAGGATCAAAATTTACTGGAAAACAAAAAGCAAAGGCCAACCTTCAAGCTGAATCTTTCCCTTCGCTGACATCTGGGCTGTAGATTACAAAATGGACTCCCCAGGGAGGGCTGATCTGTTAGGGCAAGTAACATTAGCCACGACCCAACACTAAAGAGTGTGATGGAGGGAAGTATAATAATACAGATTCGGAGAGAAAGATCAGAGACTTCACTAGTTAACTTTTGGAATTTCTAGACAAGAATTTTCTAACGCTGTTTAATTTTTTGTTAAAAAAGTAATATATACTCATTGGTCAAACTCAAAGTAATTTTTGAAACTAAGCATTTGTCAAAAAAGAAAAGGCAATATATAGACATACAAAAAACCTCTAAACTGAGTATATTTCCCAATTCAAAATTCAGTTACTAGAATCTTAAATAGCTAGTTAACAAATTTTCAGGCCATGCGCAGTAGCTCACGTCTGTAATCCCAACACTTTGGGAGACACAGGTGGACAGACTGTTTGAGCCCAGGAGTTTGAGATTTGCCTGGGCAATACAGTGAGACCTTGTCTCTAAATAAAAATCAAATATTAAGGCTGGGCACAGTGGCTCATGCCTGTAATCCCAGCACTTTGGGAGGCCAAAGCAGGTGGATCACAAGGTCAGGGGTTCAAGACCAGCCTGGCCAAGATGGTGAAACACTGTCTCTACTAAAAATACAAAAATTAGCAGGCACGGTGGCAAACATCTATAATCCCAGCTACTGGGGAGGCTGAGGCAGGAGAATCACTTGAACCCAGGGTTGGGGGTGTGGAGGTTGCAGTGAGCTGAGATCGCGCCACTGCACTCCAGCCTGGGTGACTGAGTGAGACTCCATCTCAAAATAATAATAATAATAATAAATTTTAGGCCAGGCACAATGGCTCACACCTACAATCCCAACACTTTGGGAAGCCAATGCAGGTGGATCACCTGACATCAGGAGTTCAAGACCAGTCTGACCAACATAGTGAAACCCTGTCTCTACTAAAAAAAAATACAAAATTAGCCAAGTGTGGCTCATGCCTATAATCTCAGCTACTCAGGAGGCTCTGGCATGAGAATAGCTTGAACCCAGGAGGCAGAGATGGCAGCAAGCTTAGATCATGCCATTGCACTCCAGCCTGGGCAATAAGAGCAAAACGCCATCTCAAAAAAAAAAATAAAGGTTTAAATGGACAATGTTATGTTATGCATATTTTAATACAATAAAACACTTATAAGAAAAAACTTTTAGCTGGGGGTGTGGTGGGCGCCTGTAATCCCAGCCACTCAGGAGGCTAAGGCAGGAGAATCATTGAACCCCGGAGGCCGAGGTTGCAATAAGCCGAGACTGTACCACGGCACTCCAGGCTGGGCAACAAGAACAAAACTCCGTCTCAAAATAAAAAATAAATAAATAAAATAATAAATAATTTTTTAAAAAAGAAAAAAACCTTATCAGGTCTTCAGTTAACTGGATTGTCTAAGGTTAGATTTCGTATCAGGAACTCAAATCTAAAAGGACTGTACAGTCATCTGATATAAACCTCGTGGAAACCCTGATGGGAAGTCTGCATCTCTATATCCCTCCTGACTAGTGAGTGGTTTCCAGATGCTGCCAGATAGTGGGAGCAGACCTTTTCCCAGGGCAGCCCGCTGACCTTCATGAAGAAAGAACAACCTGAGCTGAGAAAAAAAAAAAAAAAATGAGAGAAATGAAAAGCATGCTGATGGCCAGGCGCGGTGGCTCACGCCTGTAATCCCAGCACTTTAGGAGGCCAAGGCGTGTGGATCACGAGGTCAAGAGACCAAGACCATCCAGGTCAACATGATGAAACCCCGTCTCTACTAAAAATACAAAAAATCAGCTGGGCATGGTGGCGCGTGCCTGTAATCCCAGCTACTCAGGAGGCTGAGGCAGGAGAATTGCCTGAACCCAGGAGGCGGAGGTTGCGGTGAGCCGAGATTGCGCCATTGCACTCCAGCCTGGGTAACAAGAGTGAAACTCCATCTCAAAAAAAAAAGAAAAGCATGCTGAAGATTTTGAAAGCCAAATTCTGCTTCTCTGCAGCTGTGGGACAATAAACAAAGTATTCAACTTCTCCAAGTCTCTGCTTTCTCTCATTATAAAATGACAATGGCACCTTCTTTTAAATGTTACTGTAAGAATTGGCAGAACTACACCTCTAGCACCCAGACAACTGCCTGACAAATGGTGTGTGTCCAGTCACACAGTGATGGCTAGTGTGGCAATAGATCTATGTTTCTTTCAGTCAACCAAAGGCTGAGCAGAATACCGCTTGGGTTGGGATAACACTATGACTTACCAGAACTTAATAAAACAGCCACCAGCACCACAGAAAAACATCAGAGAAGGAGCTGTTTTTATGCAGTTCAACTCTCTCAGGAAAGACTGGCTTATTGTTCCAAGAACGAACCCAGCTACTCTTATTTAGGAAGGCACTGCTACACAATTCATTCTCTCTATACAACGGGCCTCTGTTAGCATGTCCGAGCTACTGTTCGTAACAGAGGCTGCCTCTACCCACAGGAAAGACACAGTCTGTGAAGAAAATTAGCTAAAAGGTAGTCCCTAGAGGCTGCTCTCAAACTTCTGTAGCCCCAGAAGCACTTGGGGAACCTGTTAAAAAAAAAAGCAGATAGCTCACCCACACCCACAGACATTCTGATTACTAAATATTTTACACAGAAGCCTAGCACACAACTGTTTAAAGAAACACTAGAAGGTACGCCACAAAAATGTAGCAAGATTACATTCTGATGTGGACAACCACAACAATCTACCCTACAAAGCAACGGCTGCATTTTCCTCAGTGCCCATCTAGAAACGCAATAGTTTTGGTTATGTACAACAGGACTGGAAACCAAATAACAGACACCACCTGTATGTAATACCAAATGTGAGTTTCATACAGTTTCTTCATACTGAAGGCCATCGTGATTGCTTTTTTTAAAATAAACACAAAAAGTAGAGAAAAATAAAAATAATGCACCAGCCACACCTCATATAATAGCAAAAAATATACTTAAATTATATTCACCAGAAGCTGGTAACATTTTTGTGAAATTAACATATCCTTAGATTGCTGGGAAAGTTACTAAATGGTACAAAGTTTTGGTTACCTGGCAGCAATAACTATCAATAGTCATAAATATGAGACTGGATGTACTGGTGTGTGCCTACAGTCCCAGCTACTCAGGAGGCTGAGGCAGGAGGATCACTGGACCCAGGAGTTGGAGTAGCCTACGAAACAGAGCAAGACCATGTCTGTTTAAAAAAGGAAAAAAAAAGGTCATAAATACCATTCAATTCAATAATCCCACTTCTTTATATGATAACTACTCCGGCACAGTGGCTCACGTCTACAATCCCAGCACTTTGGGATGGTGAGGCAAGAGGACTGCTTGAATCCAGGAGTTTGAGACCAGCCTGGGCAATATAGTGGGACCCTGTCTCTACAAAAAAACATAAAAATTAGCAAGCGTGGTGGCCCACACTTGACTAATCTCAGCTACTCAGGAGGCTAAGGTGGGGAAGTCAAGGCAGCAGTAAGCTGTGATCACACCACCACACTCCACCCTGGGTGACAAAGTATCTTTTGGCTTAAAAAAGTAAAAGTAAAAAAACTTCATGTCAAATATCTCAGGCCAGGCATGGTGGCTCACACCTGTAATCCCAGCATTTGGGAGGCTGAGGCAGGTGAATCACTTGAGGTTAGGAGTTTGAGACCAACCTGGTGAAAAACCCATATCTGCTAAAAATACAATAATTAGCAGGGCGTGGTGGTGCACGCCTGTAATCTCAGCTACTTGGGAGGCTGAGGCAGGAGAATCGCTTTAATCCAGGATGTGGAGGTTATAGTGAGCTCAGACTGCGCCACTGCACTCCAGTCTGGGCATCAGAGTGAGACCCTGTCTCAAAAAAAAAAAAAAAAAAAAAAAATCTCAAAACAGTTTACCAAAAATTGCCATATTAATTCAAAATGGCAAAGCTATTAAAAATTAAAATTACCTATAGTACGTAATTATAAGAAAACCATTCACAAAACATGCAAAACCGAAAATTACTTACAAAAAAAAACAGACACGCCAGGCACAGTGGCTCACGCCTGTAATCCCAACGCTTTGAGAAGCCGAGGTGGGTGGATCACGAGGTCAAAAGATCATGACCATCCTGGCCGACACGGTGAAACCCCATCTCTACTAAAAATACATAAATTAGCTGAGTGTGGTGGCGCGCACCGGTAGTTCCAGCTACTTGGGAGGCTGAGGCAGGAGAATCACTTGAACCTTGGAGGCAGAGGTTGCAGTGAGCTGAGATTGCGCCATTGCACTCCCACCTGGTGACAGAGTAAGACTACATCTCAAGGCCGGGCGCGGTGGCTCAAGCCTGTAATCCCAGCACTTTGGGAGGCCGAGGCAGGTGGATCACGAGGTCAAGAGATCGAGACCATCCTGGTCAACATGGTGAAACCCCGTCTCT
>NW_016107887.1:142358-149092 GCF_001604975.1 Cebus imitator | reverse complement strand
AAAAAAAAAAAAAAAAAAAGACTACATCTCAAAAAAAAAAGGAATGGACACATGGCAGTCTCAAAGAGTGACATATCGGGAAGTAATAGCTCATGTTGGGATGGTTTAATGTGGGTTTTCCTCCACTGGTCTCTCAACTTTCTGTATTATTGCTACATTATTGTAGTAAGACTATGAATAAATTTAACTAATTTTACCTGGATTGTTAATTGAACAGCAGTGAAGGAAAGCGCTACATTGACCTCAGCTATCCTGAACAAAGACAGGCCCACCCAAACGCACCATGCTATCAGATGGCCACGAGGCCAGTTCTAGATTTCTTTCCCCAACAGATCAATCTTAACAGATACACAAAAATATAAAATCTTGAATTTACTTTTTATTTTTTCTTTTTTTTTTTAAATACTCTCCTATCCAAGAAATTACATTTTTCTAAAAGCAAGTATATATACACTAAAGGAAAGGAGGAAATCTGATTTCACAGCTACTGGCATGGCAAAAAGACTAGACGACTTCATGAGCCACAACTTCAATATAAGCCAAGGTTATGTAGCTAGGAGACAGTGTGGTTCACATGAAAAGGGCATTAGGCTGAGAGACAGAAGGCTCAATTCTCATTCTAGATCAATCAGGGCAAATTTCACTTGCAGGCCTTGATTTCTCATCTGCAAATTGATAGGACTGTGATGCTATCTCCCCTACCCATATCACAGGACTTGGAAAGGAACAAAGATTATGACTGTAAAAGTGCTTTGAAAATCATTTTTATCTTTTAAGCTTGCCTATTACTACTATGAAGACATTTACTTATAAATCTACAAAAAGGGTAACAGTGTATAGAAGGAAATGTGGGTTTTTCCAAACTAGTAAGTGGGTGTTTCTCCTTTCTCCAGAGGAGTCTGAAATTGGGAGCCATGCCTTTACTTGTATCTGCATTGTTCGAATCGTTTAGGAAGATCTATTCAACTATTACTTGGAGAATTTAAAATTTTTTTTTTTTTTTTTTTTTTTTTTTTTTTTTGAGACGGAGTTTCACTCTTGTTACCCGGGCTGGAGTGCAATGGCGCGATCTCGGCTCACCGCAACCTCCGCCTCCTGGGTTCAGGCAATTCTCCTGCCTCAGCCTCCTGAGTAGCTGGGATTACAGGCACGCGCCACCATGCCCAGCTAATTTTTTGTAGTTTTATGGAGACGGGGTTTCACCATGTTGACCAGGATGGTCTCGATCTCTTGACCTCGTGATCCACCCGCCTCGGCCTCCCGAAGTGCTGGGATTACAGGCTTGAGCCACCGCACCTGGCCTAAAATTTTTAATTTGTAAAAGCTAATGCAATAACTTATATCATGAATGTAGAGTGCAGAGTTCTCCACCTCTGGGTCATCTAAAAATCATTGGGGACTGTTAAAACTGTGGCTACCCACGTCCCATACAAATTCTCTGAGTGGAAGAGAATAAAGTAAGGCCAGGCTGCTTGTATTTTCACAAGGTCCCAAAGTGATTCCAGTGACTTGATTGTTGCAACTACTACTACATAGTTATTAACTCCCACCATGTGTTACCCTTAACACGTATCAGTCACTACCCTCAACACTTTACATTATCTCATTTAATCTTGACAACAACCTAGGTAGGTGCTACAATTAACACTGCCCTCCTCTCACCCTTGTTTTACAGACAAAGATGCTAAAATACTGAGATTATTTAACTGGCCTAAAATCACAGCACTGGTAAGTGGCAGAGCCAGAATGCACAGTGAAGTTTGAAAATCACTGATTCAGTTCCCTAAGAAAACAGCTGTATATTCTGGTCAGGTCATATCTTCTGTTTTGTTTCAGACATTGCATTTAAAGGATATTGAAAAAAAAAAGAAAGAAAAAAAAAAAAAAACAGTGGCTGAGAGCAGTGGATCACCCCTGTAATCCCAGCACTTTGAGAGGCTGAGGCAGGCAGATCACGAGGTCAGGAGTTCGAGACCAGCCTGGCCAACGAGGAGAAACTCCATCTCTAAATTAAAGGAAAAAAAAAAATAGAATAGAATAGATGGGTCTCAATAAATTTAAGTCTTAGGCCCAAGAAACCATCTCACTCAACTTATAAATCATGACACTAAGCTACTTAAGAAAACAGAATGATGCCGGGCACAGTGGCTCACGCCTATACTCCCAACACCTTGGGAGGCTGAGGTGGGCGGATCATAAGGTCAAGAGATCGAGACCATCCTGGCCAACATGGTGAAACTCTGTCTCTACTAAAAACACAAAAATTAGCTGAGCATGGTGGCGTGCCTGTAGTCCCAGCTACTCGGGAGGCTGAGGCAGGAGAATTGCTTAAATCTGGGAGGCGGAGGTTGCAGTGAGCTGAGATCGCGCCACTGTACTCCAGCCTGGCGCCTGGCTACACAGTGAGACTCTGCCTCAAAAAAATAAATAAATAAAAGAAAATAGAATAAACAAGACTGAAGCAAAAAATCTAAATCTAAAACCAATAAACTCAGGCTGGGCGCGATGGCTCACGCCTGTAATCCCAGCACTTTGGGAGGCCAAGGCAGGCAGATCACCGGAAGTCAGGAGTTGGAGACCAGCCTGGCCAACATGATGAAACCCTGTCTCTACTAAAAATTAGCTGGGTGTGGCTGTGGGTACCTGTAAGCTACGCAGGAGGCTGAGGCAAAAGAATCACTTGAATCTGGGAGGCAGAGGCTGCAGCGAGGTGCCATGCACTTCAGCCTGGACGACAAGAACTCTGTCTTAAAAACTAAAACTAAAAATAATAAACAAAACCAGTAAACAAAATATAACACACTTGAATGACAAGCTTAATGTTCTTCTGGCCAATCATTTCTCAACATCCCTGTCAAACTATTTTAAGGCTCTGAAATCTTGCTCTATAAAAAGCAAGTTCCTATCATCTGAACTACACTTAAGAGAATCTATCCCATTAGTTATGGAAGCATAATACACCAGGCTTCAGATTTTTACTTGCTATCAATTTAAAAAAAAATTGCTTACCTCTTTACATAAATAAAGTTGAATCTGTGGGTTAATTCAAAAGCCTGACATACTAGGAGATCTGGGTTTTCTATTCTAACACAAATTTATGGTGCAAACTTAGCAAAAACCTTTTCTGTATTTGCCAATTCAGTAGTAACACAGAGATATAATATTTGACACCTCCACCACCAACAAAGTCTCTTCAAAGGAGTCCTAACTTTGGTTAACCTTACTTGGGAGAATTAAAACCTATAGCTGAAAACTCCATAAAAATTAAAGCTTTAGGAATCTAAAATAGTGTTACAAGTTAGCTCATAATAAAGAATGAATTATAGAAACTGAGATTTGAGTAACAACCGCTAAAAAGGTGCAATTGCACAATTTTACAAGATAACCACCAGATCACTGATATTTATATCTTTCTTAACAAATGTAAAAAGTAAATAATATTCAGTACTCTGAGGCGCTGTATTACTTTGTATCTATATTATCTCTACATCAATGTTGCTATACTCCCACTCCCTTGATAAGCAAACACAGCCAGTGTCCAGGATCCCTCATACCGGAGGTTCAGTTAACGTCATAAATAATAACAGTAATAAAAACAATTTCTAATGGCAGAATTGAAAACGGACTGTGAAATCCAAATAGGATGGAAGGTACATGGCAGCATGAAACTGTTTCTCGCTTCTGACTCTTCTGCATCACTGCCTCCCAAAGGACTGGGAAATCTGAAGCTCTCATTGCCAAATCTACAAATTAAAGTATCATGTTTAAAGAGCTCACAGGTTCTACGAATGGTCAGTATTTAACGAACGCACCCCACTACACAGAAACTCACTAGCTGCAACACAGCATGCTTTAAGACTCCACCTAAGTTTTTTCTTAATTTTAGAAACAAACAACTATTTTTAAAATATTATGTAATAAGTTAAACTCTGGAAAGCCCCATGCTCATCCAAGCAGCTCGGAAAATGGAAAGCAAAATTTGATTAGCTCCATTGTACCTAGCCAGGCTAACGTGCAAGATCACACACTCATCTTCGTCAGAGCGTCTCTGCCAACACCAAAGAACAACAAAGGCAAGTTGAGAAGGCTGCACAGTCTTAACTCAGCACTTGTTCGCTTTCCCAGCTTCAGAAAGAAGCTCTTCGAAGGCCCCGGGGACCAAGGGGACCTTGCGCATCCCATCAGGCCAGCCGCTCCGTCGGCGCCGCTCGCGCAGCTTTTGTCTGGCCGGGCTGGGAGCCCGGGCCAGGAACCCGGGCCGCCCGCCTCCCGGCACCCCTTCCCTCTGGATCTTTCTCCACACCCATCACTCGCCGACGACTAGTTGTTGTGGGTTTCTCTCCCTCGCCCCCTCCCCTCCTTGCAAACGCGCCCCGGGTTCGCTGGATTCTCCCACCCGGAAGGGGAGACTCAGGATAAAAAGGGGGCCCGGGTGGGGTCTGGGAAAGGGAAACAGGGGCACACAAAGCCCGACTGACCCCCACGGCCGACCCCCTCCCTCTGCAAAGCAGCCTGGGCTCAGCGACCTACAAGCTGTATAAACAACCCTCGCAACCCGCTCCTCGCCAGGCTCCCACCTCAGGGCCACCCCATCCCCCAAAGTGCACCCAAGAGCCGATGACAGCGCTGGACATCACCCCCACCCAGACCCGGCGCCCGCCAATGTGCGGGAGGGGCCGGGGCCGCGGGAGGGCTCGGGTCTGACCCTCCGCCCCCTGATCGGGTACTTACAGCCCTGTTTTTCGTTACTGTTGCCGCTGCGGACCAGAGAGCCGCCGCCTTCTCCTCCACCCCAATGAGGTTAAGCGCTTGGTGCGGGGATTAAAAAAAAAAAAAGAAAGAAAAAAAAAAAAAAGACCGAGAGAGCGAGAGAGACGCCGAAGGCGCCTGCGCAGTGCGGTCCCTCTTTTTCTCCTTACCGCCACCGACCCGGCTGCACCATAGAGAACGTAAACCGAGACCAGAGAGGCGACTGCCTCTCTATGGTAACGCCGGGCGTAGGCGCCGGCCTGGCTGTGTTAGGCAGAAAGTCTCCGGGAGCTTTGCCCCTCACGGAGAACGCTGGTTGACCCTGATGGGGACCCGTAGGGTAAAGGTTTGCTTTTTGGTTTGTGTGTGTTTTTTATTTTCAGGAAAGGACGGCCGAGTGTAGTTAGGACCCCTGGAAAGTTGCAAAGAAGATTGGAACTAAGTGGCCACAGCAACAGTGTATCAGCAAGCAGGAAACGTGATAGGAAGAGCTAAAGTGGATGCGGGAAACTCTGAGTAAAAGTCGGGTCCAACTGGAACTTCCTTTGGTCAGGGATCTGATACCCGAAGGAAACGGCCTTTCACTTCTGGGTTACGGGCCACTGCCATGAAGGAAATTGTGCCTTGCGACTTCCCTTAACAGAGCTGTGCGTCCACGCACCCTTTTCCGAGCAGGCGCGGAAGCTTGTGCCGGAAGCACAACTTTTTAACGGTTCTTTGCCTTTTTGGGAGGGAGACAGCCCCGTGGAGGCTTCGGAGACCCTTGAGTCGGCCAGCGAAACTCAAGGATTTCTTACTTGAGCGCCTCCACAAATAAACACTGCTTCGCTCCTCCGTCGCGTGCTTTACCCTGGGATGATATGTGGGGAAGTGGTAGGTTTTATTTTTTTGAGACAGGATCTCACCGCCGTCGGCCAGGCTGGAGTGCAATGGCGCGATGAAGGCTCACTGCAGTCTCGACCTCCCAGGTTCAGGTGATCCTCCTGCCTTAGCCTCCCGAGTGGCTGGAATTACAGGGGCGCACCACCACCCCCAGCTAATTTTTGTTTGTTTGTTTGTTTGTAGAGAAGGGTTTCACCGAGTTTCCCAGCCTTGTCTCAAACTCCTGACCTCAAGTGATCCTCTGGCTTGGGTTTTCGAAAGTGCTGGGATTACGGGCGTGCGCCACCGCGTCCGGCCCACAGAGTATTTTTGAAGGGGAGAAAACGGCAAATTATAGGGCTGCCTTCAAGGATCCTGAAGGACCCACATTTGCTACATCAGACTCCTGTGCGCGCGGGTAATTTGATGTGTTGAGATGCACTGCCCAGTGTGTTGCGTCTTCACCGGTGGAGCTTATGTGCGCAGCTCCATGCTAGCAGCATGTGTATTTGTTGGGTTGGGAGAGAAGTGCTGGAGAACTGTGAGATAATGCCCCCTGATCCTCAGGGTCTTAGGAGGTGTGGTCGGAGAGGCTAAGCTAAAGCATTAAAGCCATGTGTAGGCCCTTCTGTGTGGTGCAGAAAAGAGAGAGGACAGTGTTTTGAAAGAGTAGGGATGACATGGATGATGTGACTCCTAGTTGGATGTATAAGGTGATGTCTTGGAAACGAAAGCACAAGCAACCTTTTGAAAATGGATGGGTGATCATGAAAGACCATTACAGAGAAGAAATAACAAGATGCAAAGGCTAAGAGGCATACTGGAAGTAAAGTTAATAGAGCAGTCTAACTGAAATGGGGAAAAAAATGAGAGTTAAAAATTAAGATTTGGCGGGGCGCGGTGGCTCAAGCCTGTAATCCCAGCACTTTGGGAGGCCGAGGCGGGTGGATCACGAGGTCAAGAAATCAAGGCCATCCTGGTCAACATGGTGAAACCCCGTCTCTACTTAAAAATACAAAAAATTAGCTGGACATGGTGGTGCGTGCTTGTAATCCCAGCTACTTAGGAGGCTGAGGCAGGAGAATTGCCTGAACCCAGGAGGCGGAGGTTGCAGTGAGCCGAGA
>NW_016107887.1:136822-139689 GCF_001604975.1 Cebus imitator | reverse complement strand
AATTTAAAGTTTTTTCTTGTCTTTAAAGAATGATACTAAAAGAAAAAAAAGAATAGTGCTAAAATCTTAAAAACTCTACTGCTATGAGTAGGCACTCTCTATTTCCTCCCAACCCACCAGTCCTAGGCAGTGTAATCTACATTTTTGTCTCTAGAGATTTCCCTATTCTGGATATTTCATATAAATGAAAACATACATTTGCACTGGCTTCTTGGCATTTTTTTCAAGGTTCATCCATGTTGTACTTCATTCATTTTTTTAATGAAATAAAATTTCATTCTAAGTATATACACCATATTTTGTTTGTCTCTTAGTTGATGAACATTGAATTTCCATTTTTGGACTATTTTGAATGATACTAGGAGATACTAAGATCTCTGTGGAGATGTGTTTTCAGTTTTCTTGGACATAAATGTAGAATTGCTAGATCACATGGTAACTGTATGTTCAACCTTTTCAGAAATGGCTGGACTGTTTTCCAAAGTGAAGGCAACATTTTACATTCCCATCAGCAGCGTATGAAGGTTTTAGTTTCTCCACATCCTCATCGTCACCAACACTTGTTGTTATCTGTCTTTTTTATTATACCTGTCTTACTGGGTGTGAAGTGGTGTTTGTGATTTTGGTTTACTTTGTGTGTGCGTGTGTGAGAGACAGGGTCTCTCTCTGTCAACCAGGCTGGCATGTAATAGCACAATTATAGCTGACCACAGCTTCAACCTCCCACCACAGCCTCCCAAGTAGCTGGGACAACACGCACACCACCACGCCTGGCTAATTTTTGTACTTTCTGTAGAGACAGGCTTTCACCATGTTGCCCAGGCTGGTCAGCTCAAGCAATCCCCCTGCCTTGGCCTCCCAAAGTGCTGAGATCACAGGCCTGAGCCACCATGTCCGGCCAATTTGCATTTCTTTATTTTTTTATTTTTATTCTTTGGCTGGAGTGCGCCCAGGCTGGCATAATATTGGCTCGCTGCAGCCTCCACCTCCCAGGCACAAGCGATCCTCCCACCTCGGCCTTCCAAGTAGCTCAGACTACAGGCCTGTGCCACACCATGCCTAACTAATTTTTTTAATTTTATTGTAGAGACAAGATGTAGCCATATTGCTTGGACTGGTCTTAAACTACTGGACTCAAGTGTTCCTCTCACCTTAGCCTCCCAAAGTGTTGGGATTACAGGTGTGAGCCAGTGCACCCAGTGGATCGTGTGGTTTTTGTTTTTTATTAATATGGGGCATTATGTTCCTTGATTTTCAGGTATTAAACCAACTTTGAATTCCCAGGGCAAATCCCGCTTGATTATGATGTATAGTCCTTTTTATATGTCACTGACATTGATTTGCTAGTATTTTGCTGAAGACTTTTGCATCTTTGTTAATAAGAGCTGTTGAGGCTGGGCATGGTGATGAACACCTGTAATCCCAGCACTTTAGGAGGCCAAGCTGGGAGGATTGCTTGAGCTCACGAGTTCAAGACTAGCCTGGTGCCCGGTCAACACGTTGAAACCCCCTCTCTACAAAAAATACAAACATTAGCTGAGCATGGTGGTGTGTTCCAGCTACTTCAGAGGCTGAGGTGGAAGGATCACTTGAGCTATGGAGGTCGAGGCTACAGTGTGCCAAAATTGCACCACTGCACTCCAGTCTGGGAAGCAGAGTGAAACCCTGTCTCAAAAACTAAGTAAACAAGAGATATTTGTCTTAGTTTTCTTGTGATGTCTGATTTTGATATCAAGATAATAGTGGCCACATAGGATGAGTTGGGAAGTGTTCCCTCCTCACCTATATTTTCAAGAATTTGTGGGACGGGCGTGGTGGCTCACTCCTGTAATCCCAGCACTCTGGGAGGCCAAGGCGGGCGAATCACCTCAGGTCAGGAGTTCAAGACCAGCCTGACCAACATGGTCAAACCCCGTCTTATAAAAAACAAAAACAAACAAAAAAAAAGAATTTGTGAAGTTTTACATTCATTATTATTACTTTTATTTTTTTGAGACAGTCTCTGTCACCCAGGCTAGAGTGCAGTGGCACCATCTCAGCTCACTGCAATCACCTCCTGAGTTCAAGAGATCCTCGTCCCTCTCAGCCTCTCAAGTAGCTGGGGCTATAGGTGTGTGCCGCCATGCCCAGCTAATTTTTGTATTTTACTTTTATTTTTAGAGATGGAGTCTTGCTGTATCGCTCAGTCTCCCAGGCTGGAGTGCTATGGCGTGATCTTGGTTCACTGTAACCTTCGCCTCCTGGGTTCAGACAATTCTTCTGACTCAACCTCCTGAGTAGTATATTTTATTCTACAAACATATTTTTTTGGCTGGGCGCAGTGGCTCACACCTGTAATCCCAGCACTTTGGGAGGCCAAGGCAGGCGGATTAGTTCAGGCACAGAGGTGGACACCTGTAATCCCAGCTACTTGGGCGGCTGAGGCAGGAAAATCACTTGAACCAGGAGACAGATGTTGCAGTGAGCCGAGATTGCACCACTGCACGCCAGCCTGGACAACAGAGTGGGACCCTGTCTCACACACACAGACATAAAAAAATATTACACACACACATATATATGTATATTATTTAACTTTTTTTCTATTTTGTCTCTACTTAAAGTAGAGAGAAGGTCTATGTTGCCCAGGCTGGTCTTGAACTCCTGGGATCAAGGGATCCTCTCACCTCAGCCTTTCCAGCGCTGGGATTACAGACGTGAGCCACCATGCCTGGCATTATTTATTTATTTTGAGATGGAGTCTCGCTCTTGTCACCCAGGTTGGAGTGCAATGGTGTGATCTTGGCTCACTACAACCTGTACCTTCCAGGTTCAAGCAATTCTCCTGTCTCAGCTTCCCAAGTAGTTGGGATTACAGGCATGCACCA
>NW_016107887.1:131695-132357 GCF_001604975.1 Cebus imitator | reverse complement strand
TTTAATCCACCGCCCTTATTTTATGGTGAGAAAACTGAAGGCTAGAGCAGTAAAGGAATTTGCCTAAGGTCTCATGCTCATAGTTAGTGACAGATTGAGAACCAGAACCAGACCATCCTGACTGCATTTCAGTAGTCTTAGAGCTGACTGACAAGTAAATTTGACAACCCACATTGAACTCATGTTCCTAAAGGTATCTTATATTGAGCTTATGAAGACCCCTTTCTTTTTTTTATTATTTTATTAATTTTTAATTATATTTTAAGTTCTGGGATACATGTGCAGAACGTCCAGGTTTGTTGCATAGGTATACATGTGTCATGGTGGTTTGCTGCACCCCTCAACCCATCATCTAGGTTTTAAGCCCTGCATTCGTTAGGTATTTGTCCTAATTCTGTCCCTCCCCTTGCCTCCTATTCCCCCACAGGGCCCGGTGTGTGATGTTCCCCTCCCTGTGTCCATGGTTCTCATTGTTCAACTCCCACTTATGAGTGAAAACATGCAGTGTTTGGTTTTCTGTATGAACACCCCTTTCACAGAAAATTAGGCAAACAGGTTGGAATATTTGGAATAGAAAACATTTATTATAAAGTCAGAAGACATACCTGTGTAGACTTGCTGACTGAAGTATTTGGCTTCCCCAAGACAAAGATGAGTCTTAG
>NW_016107887.1:127692-129176 GCF_001604975.1 Cebus imitator | reverse complement strand
GTAGAGACGGGGCTTCACCATGTTGACCAAGATGGTCTCAGTCTGTTGACCTCGTGATCCACCCGCCTCGGCCTCCCAAAGTGCTGGGATTACAGGCGTGAGCCACCATGCCCGGCCTGACTTTTGACTTTTATAATGATACATTTTCATGAACATATTTATCAGTCTTTTATTTTTTATTTACGTTTATTATTTCTTCTTCTGTTTTTTTTTTGAGACAGAGTCTCACTCGGTTGCCCAGGCTGGATCTCGGCTCACTGCAACCTCTGCCTCCTAAAATCAAGCAATTTTCCTGCCTCAGCCTCCTGAGTAGTTGGCATTACAGGCACATGTCACCACGCCCAGCTAATTTTTGTATTTTTAGTAGAGATGAGGCTTCACCATGTTGGTCAGGCTGGTCTTGAACTCCTGACCTCGTGATTTGCCGGCCTCAGCCTCCTGAAGTGCTGGGATTACAGGCATGAGCCACCACACCCGGATATTTCTTCTTTTTAAAACATCATTTTTCACTCTAAGGTTATAAGATATTCTCCTATATTTTTCTTTAATTTTTAAAGTTTTACTTTCTTACAACCTTTAAGACTTTTCTATGCTTGGAACTAACTTGTGTGTGGTGTGAGGTCAGGAACTAATTTTATTTTTTTTCCACATTGACAAGCAACTGTTCAGACACCTTTTTTTTTTTTTTTTTTTTTTTTAAGAGATGAGGTTTTAGCATGATGGTCAGGCTGGTCTCAAACTCCTGACCTCATGATCCACCAGCCTCGGCCTCCCAAAGTGCTGGGATTACAGGCATGAGCCATCATGCCTGGCCCAGACACCTTTAATTCAATATTACATTTCTTCCCTACAGGTGGGTAATGGCACTTTCTCATATATCCTGGACTCTGTATCAATCAGGTTATTATTCCTGTGCCTTATTATACCATATTAATTACTATACCTTTATGGTAAGTCTCAATATCTGAAAAGCCCCTACTTGTCAACCAGATGCAATGGGAGTTAGATGGATTTGCACTATGGCTCTTGAATACCACCCAAGAGGGATGAATACTGTGGAGGAGGAAACCCAGAAGGATGTTGTCTTAGCCCTTTTGTGTTGCTATAAAGGAATACCTGAGGCTGGGTAATTGATAAAGAAAAGAGGATTCTTTGGTTTACAGTTCTGCGGGCTGTATAAGAAGCATGGTGCCAGCATCTGCTTCTGGCAAGGGCTTCTGGCTGTTTCCACCAGTGGCAGAAGGTTAAGAGGAACTGGCAGGTCCAGAGATCATGTGTTTCCTTCCAGGTCATGTGCTGAAAGTGTTTAAAAAAAAAAGAGAGATCATGTGGTGAGAAAGGAGGCAAGAAGTGGGAGGAGGTAGCCGGGCGTGGTGGCTCACACCTGTAATCCTAGCACTTTGGGAGGCTGAGGTGGGTGGATCACCTGAGGTCAGGAATTCAAGACCAGCCTGGCCATCATGGTGAAACCCCATCTTTAAAAA
>NW_016107887.1:124019-126126 GCF_001604975.1 Cebus imitator | reverse complement strand
GGGAGGCTGAGGCAGGAGAATCGCTTGAATCCAGGAGGTGGAGGTTGCAGTGAGCGAGATCGTGCCACTGCACTCCAGCCTGGGAGACAGAGTAAGACTCGGTCAAAAAAAAAAAAATTACTTCATCCACAAATTGTTTAGTATTCCTAAAAGAATCCTTTTAGAATTCCAGCATGGTGACAAGAGTGAAACTCCATCTCAAAAAAAGAAAGAAATTTTAAAAAAAGGGCCAGATGATGTGGCTCATGCCTGTAATCCCAGCACTTTGGGAGGCCAAGGTGGTTAGATCACCTGAGGTCAGGAGTTAGAGACCTGCCTGGCCAACATGGTGAAAGCCCGTCTCAACTAAAAAAAGTACAAAAATTAGTCAGGCATGGTGGCGTGTGCCTGCAATCCCAGCTATTTGGGAGGCTGAAGAAAATTGCTTGAACCCAGGAGGCGGAGGTTACAGTGAGCCGAGATCATGCCACTGCACCCCAGCCTGGGCGACAGAGTGAGACTGTGTCTCACAAAACAAAACAAAATAATCAAAACAGTATGGTATTGCCTACGTATAGACATATTGACCAATGTAATATAATTAAGCTTTTATGAATACACTCATACATCTGTGTTGAATTGATTTTTCAACCAAGGTGCCAATTCAATGAAAAGCAAATGTCCTTTCAACAAATGGTTCTAGGGCAACTGGATAGCTACATGCAAAAGAGTGAAGTTAGACCCCTTACCTCACATCATATGTAAAAATCTATGTGAGCTGGGCATGGTGGCTCACGCTTGTAATCCCAGCACTTTTGGAGGCCAAGGCGGGCAGATCACAAGGTCAAGGGATTGAGATAATCCTGGCCAACATGGTGAAACCCTGTCTCTACTAAAACTACAAAAATTAGCTGAGTGTAATGTCGTGTGCCTGTAGTCCCAGCTAATCGGGAGGCAGAGGCAGGAGATTCACTTGAACCTGGAAGGCAGAGGTTGCAGTGAGCCTGGATCACATCACTGCACTCTAGCCTGGTGACAGAGCGAGACTCCATCTCAAAAACAACAACAAAAAAACAAAATCTGCATGAAACTAAAACTGCTTTAAAAAGTAGTCTATTTATTTAAAAGCAGGGTGTTGCTCTGTCACGCAGGCTGGAGTACTGTGACACAACAATAGCTCACTGCAGCTTCAAACCCCTGGGCTCAAGTGATGCTCCTGCCTCAGCCTCCTGATAGCTAGGATTAGACATATGCCACCATGCCCAGCTATTTTTTAAGCTTTTGTACAGACTGAGACTGGGTCTTGCCATGTTGCCCAGGCTGGTCTCAAACTCCTGGGCTCAAGCAATCCTCCCACCTCAGCCTCACAGCACACCACTGCAAATTCCATGAGATGAGTGAAAAACTACGAGTTCCCAAAGTGTGAGAAGGGGGAAACATGCCTCTGAACACACATTCCCACTGGGAACCTGAAAACCCAGATGACGGAAGAAGGATTTAACCTTGCCTAGAGCCGAAATGGTTTTAGTGCAAAATAGAAAAGAAGCAGCAGCGGGAAGACACTTGTAGGCACTCCCATTCTCCAGCTTAGGCCAGGGAAGCCATCCCTGACTGTATCTCACAGAGGCCGTGAGGAAGACAGTTGGCAGAATTTGGGCAGGGTCACAGGGCGAAATAAGCTTCCAACTGAACTTTGTAATGATTTTGACTGGGTGCAAACTCTGTCGAGCAGAAATTAGGGGTGAAAGTGAACTGCAGAAAGGAGCATAGGAGCTGCACTGACCATGTGGCAGACAGGGAGGGGCAAGGCCTGAAAGCCATGCTTGCTTTTTCAGTGGGGAAGCTTATACCCTAGGGCTAGGTCTGAGTCCTGCCCACCAGCTGCCTGGAGATAAAGTGTGCTGTTGGCAGGGCCCAGTGGGAGTGAAACGGACCTTGCCAACACTGTGGGAGCTGTGGCTGCTGACTTCCCCCCACTTCCCTCGTGACAGAGGCAGCCATAAGCCACACCGGAACATAACCCTACTTGACTGAGAATCAGCTCCCATCCCCCACAGTGGCTGTGGCAAGAGAGTCTGAGCTCAGACCTGCCTAATTCTGCCGCAACCTGATGGTATTTCCCTACCCA
>NW_016107887.1:120793-121903 GCF_001604975.1 Cebus imitator | reverse complement strand
AGCTTTATGGCCCTACTCATCACCTGAGAAACCTGAACACTTACCCTGACCAACCAAGGGCAAGCTCATACCCTCCTTCTGCTGTCACAGCTGGTGCTCTCCTGAAAGTACCACCTCCTAGCTGGAGGCCAACCAACTCAGGATGTTACAGCAACTCATGACAAGGAAGGAAAAAACCGCTAATTTCACTACCTGCAACATCCTGGCTAAACAGAGGTCCTGTCCATGTGGCAACATCATTGCTATTATAACCAGCACTTGAGAAAGCCAACACACTAAACATCTACGACTAAGTCTTCTCATAAAGTCTATGCCACTCCCCTGCCACCTCCCCCAGAGGAGGTGCTGGTATCCATAGCTGGGAGACCCGAAGATGGATCACATCACAGGACTCTTTGCAGACACTCCCCAGCATGATCCTGGAGTTTGGAAGCCCCGATGGATGCCTAGATCCAGAAGAGCAATAATCACTGCAGTCCAGCTCTCAGAAAGCCCCCATCCCTAAGGCAAGGGGGAATGCACCACATCAAGGGATCACCCTGTGGGACAGAAGAATCTGAACAGCAGCCCTTGAGTTCCAGATTTTTCCGCTGAAATGGTCTACCCAATGAGAAGAAATCAGAAAAGTAATTCTGGTAATATGACAAAACAAGGTTCCATAACACCCACAGAAGACCACAGTAGCTTCTTAGCAATGCATCCGAACCCAGAAGAAATCTCTGAATTGCCAGATAAAGAATTCAGAAGATTGATTATTAAGCTACTCAAGGAGACACTAGAGAAAGGTGAAAAACAACTTAAAGAAATGTAAAAATTGGGCCAGGTGCAGTGGCTCACACCTGAAATCCCAGCACTTGGGAGGCCAAAACAGATCACTTGAGGTCAGGAGTTCAGCCTGGCCACTATGGGAAAAACCTGTCTCGGCCGGGCACGGTGGCTCACGCCTATAATCCCAGCACTTTGGGAGGCCGAGGCGGGTGGATCACGAGGTCAAGAGATAGAGACCATCCTAGTCAACATGGTGAAACCCCATCTCTACTAAACATACAAAAAATTAGCCAAGCATGGTGGCACGCACCTGTAGTCCCAGCTACTCGGGAGGCTGAGGCA
>NW_016107887.1:118175-119632 GCF_001604975.1 Cebus imitator | reverse complement strand
AGCAAAACTCCGTCTCAAAAAAAAAAAAAAAAAATTAAAAACAATACAGGACATGGATGAAAAATTCTCCGGAGATGTAGATGTAATTTAAAAAAAAAAAACGATTGGCCAGGTGCAGTGGCTCACACCTCTAATCCCAGTAGTTTGGGAGGCCAAGGCAGCAGATATCCTGAGGTTGGGAGTTTGAGACCAGCCTGACCTAAATGGAGAAACACCATCTCTGCTAAAAATACAAAAATTAGCCAGGTGTGGTGGTGCATGCCTGTAATCCCAACTGCTCAGGAGGCTAAGGCAGGAGAATCGCTTGAACTCATGAGGCAGAGGTTGTAGTGAGCCAAGATAGTGCCATTGCGCTCCAGCCTGGGCAACAAGAGCAAAACTCCATCTCAAATAAATAAATAAATAAAATAAAATAAAAATAAAGGAAAACCTATCAGATTAACAGCAGATTTCTCAGCAGAAACTCTACAAGTCAGAAGCGACTGAGGTCCTATCTTTAGCCTCCTCAAACAAAATAATTGACAGCCAAGAATTCTGTATCCAGCAAAATTAAACCTCATATATGAAAAAGAGAAAGTTTTTTTCAGACAAACAAATGCTGAGACAATTTGCCACTACTAAGCCAGCACTACAAGAAATTATAAAAGGAGTTCTAAATCTTGAAACAAAACTTTAAAATATACAAAAATAGAACCTCCTTAAAGCATAAATTTCACAGGGCCGCTGGGCACGGTGGTGTGTGCCTGTAGTCCCAGCTACTAGGGAGGCTGAGGTGGGAGGATTGCTTGAGTCCAGGAGTTCTGGGCTGCAGTACACAATACTGACCGGGTGTCTGCACTAAGTATGGTGACCTCCCGGGATTGGGGGACCACTAGGTTGCCTAAACAGGGGTGAAATGGCCCAGGTCGGAAATGGAGCAGGTCGAAACTCCCATGCTGATCAGTAGTGGGATCGTGCCTGTGAATCGCCACTGCACTCCAGCCTGGGCAACATAACAAGACCCTGTCTCTAAAAAAGCAAAAAAGAAAACGAAAAAAAATTTCACAGGGCCTATAAAACAATAAAGCAATGAAAAACAAATGAGGTATTCAGGCAACAACTAGCATGATAAATAAAACAGTACCTCACATCTGAATACTACAGATGAATGTAAATGGCCTAAATGCACCTCTGAAAAGATACAGAATGGCAGAATGGATAAAAATCCACCAACCAAGCTGGGCATGGGGGCTCACACCTGTAATCCCAGCATTTTGGGAGGCTGAGGCAGGTGGATCATGGGGTCAGGAGTTTGAGACCAGCCTGGCCAACATGGCAAAACCCTGTCTCTACTAAAAATACAAAAATTAGACGGGTGTGGTGGTGCCCACCTATAATCCCAGCTACTCAGGAGGCTGAGGCAGGAGAATCACTTGAACCTAGGATGCAGAGGTTGTAGTGAGCCGAGATTGTGCCAT
>NW_016107887.1:115137-116988 GCF_001604975.1 Cebus imitator | reverse complement strand
AAAAAAAAAAAAAAGTAACGTTAGCCACAAGATTAGAAATTATGATTTAGGAGGCATGCAGCTGGAAGCTACAAGATTCCTAACCTCCCTAAACTTCTTCTAAAGATCAGTGCTTGAGATATTTTGCAAACCCTACACTTGACGGATCAGCTGGCTCCATCCAGATCAATTAACGGGCTCATCTGATCTTGTGGCCCCCACCCATGGACTGACTCAGTTCAAGGAAAGAAAACAGCTTCAGTTCTCTACATTCCTGACCTGACCAATCAGCACTCCTGGCTCACTAGCTTCTCCTCACCAACTAAGTTATCCTTAAAAATTCTGCTCCCGGCCGGGCACTGTGGCTGACGCCTGTAATCCCAGCACTTTGGGAGGCAGAGGCGGGCGGATCACGAGGTCAAGAGATGGAGACCATCCTGGCCAACACGTTGAAACCCCGTGTCTACTACAAATACAAAAAAATTAGCCGGGCGTCCTGGCACGCGCCTGTGGTCCTAGTCGTGCCAGCCACTAGGGAGGCTGAGGCGAAAGAATGGCTTGAACCCAGCAGGCGGAGGCTGCAGTGAACCGAGACTGCGCCACTGCACTCCGGCCTGGTGACAGGGCAAGATTCCGTCTCAAAAAATAATAATAATAATAATAATAATAAATAAAATAAAATAAAATTCTGCTCCCGCCTCGCGGACGATGGCGCCTGAGCCAGGCTTCCTTTACAAGTAATTTCCCGATGTTGCCGAGGGAGCCGCGTTGGTCTCAGACCCAGTAGGTGGCGGCGGCCACGGCGGCGGCTGCGCTCCTGCGCTCCTGCGCCCTCCCGCCGCGTCCTGGACTCAGCGGCGGTGCAGACGCCGGGCGGAGCGAGCCAAGTAGGAAATACGAGCGGCAACAACTTGGATGGGAACGCTGAGTTTGATGAGCAGTTGCCAATGCAAGAATTGTACGGAGACGGCAAGGATGGTGACACCCAGACCCATGCCGGCGGAGAAACCGATTTTCTCCGGCAGCAGCCGACTGACACCCCCTAGGAGTGGGACCTGGACAAGAAGGCTTGGTTCCCAAGATCACTGAGGATTTCCTTGCCTCGTATCAGGCCAATTATGGCTTCTCTAATGATGGCGCATCTAGTTCTACTGCACATGTTCAAGATGTCCACACTAGGACTGCAGAGGAACCTCCACAAGAAAAAGCCCGGGAACCCACTGATCCCAGAAAGAAGGGAGAAAAAAGAAAGGCCGAGTCAGGATGGTTTCATGTTGAAGAAGACAGAAATACAAATGTATGTGTCTAGTTTGCCTTCAGGTATTACAGTGGATGAATTGATACAACTTATGTCCAAGGTCGGCATTATTACGAGAGCCTCTTAAAGGAATTTAAGGTCAAACTTTACGAAGATAATCAAGGAAATCTTAAAGGAGACGGTCTTCGCTGTTATTTGAAGAGAGAATGTGTGAAACTTGCATTAAAACTTTTGGATGAAGATGAAATTAGAGGCCACAAATTACATGTTGAGGTGGCAAAGTTTCAACTGAAGGGAGAATATGATGCCTCAGAAGAAGTGAGACTATAAGAAGAAGCTGTCTGTGCAACAAAAGCAGCTGGATTGGAGACCTGGGAGGAGAGCTGGACCATCCTGGATGCGCCATGAGCGAGTTGTCACCATCAAGAATATGTTTCCGGGGCCGGGCGCGGTGGCTCACGCCTGTAATCCCAGCACTTTGGGAGGCCGAGGCGGGTGGATCGCGAGGTCAAGAGATCGAGACCATCCTGGTCAACATGGTGAAACCCCATCTCTACTAAAAATACAAAAAATTAGCTGGGCATGGTGGCGCGTGCCTGTAATCCCAGCTACTC
>NW_016107887.1:111858-114933 GCF_001604975.1 Cebus imitator | reverse complement strand
CTGTCCTCGCGCTTCTGCCCGGTGGACATCGACGAATTTGACGAGAACAAATTTGTGGACGAGCAGGAGGCGGCGGCGGCAGCGGAGCCAGGCCCGGACCCCAGCGAGGTGGACCGGCTTCTGCGGCAAGGGGACAAGCTTCGGGCATTCCACGCAGGCCTGCGGAGCTCTCCCGTCAACACCGAGAATCAAGCCGGGAAGGAAAGAGCCCAGGGTGTGGCGCTGAAAGTGCTCACAAACTTGGAGAGCAGCGCGATTGAGCTGGCTGTGCAGTCACTGGACAGAAACGGCGCTGACTTGTTAATGAAGTACATTTATAAAGAAGCCCACAGAAAAGAGCAGCGCAGTGCTGCTCCAGTGGCATGAAAAGGCCTTAGCAGTAGGAGGACGAGGCTCCATTATAAGAGTTCTTACAGCAAGAAAGGCTGTTTAAAAAAATTAAAAGACTTGTGTTACCTTGAGAAGAATTCTGGATGCCCGGACAGGTGAAGAAGGGATTGACAATGGACCATCTTCCTAGGAACTCCCAACTAAACTATTTCAGGACATGTAGCTGCTGAAATGTATTTTATTTTCAAGGTGGAGGGGAAAATCGTCTGTTTCCTAAATCCTGTGCAGGATCTGATTGTCTATGCCTTTGTCTCTGAGTACTGCCGAACTGACATTTTGTCTGTGAGTGGTGGCTGGCATTGGTCAGGCGCACCTGTGAGCACTGGGGGAGGGATGGTTTGGGCAGGTGCAGATCCAAGGGCTGTGGTAAATGGGAGAGCTTGTGTTTTTGAAGTGGGAAAAACCAAGAGTTTGTACAGACATCCTGTCTTCCAGAGAAGGAGGACGCTCTCGGGCTCACTGTAAAGTGCCTGCTGCATCAACAAAGCTCTTGGCTTATTAGTTAAAAAAAAAAAAAAAGAATATGTTTCATCCTATGGATTTTGAAGATGATCCGTTGGTGCTGAATGAGATCACAAAAGACTTTCAAGGAGAGTATTCAAAATTTGGACAAATTAGGAAGCTCCTTCTCTTTGATGGACACCCAGATGGTGTGGCCTCTGTGTCCTTTCAGGTTCCAGAGGAAGCTGATTATTGTATTCACACTCTGGATGGAAGATGATTTGGTGGCCGTCAAATCACTGCCTAGGCATGGTGGAGGAAACCTTAAGAGAAAGGAAGGAAAGTCTAAGAGGATGGGAGGCTTTCCTCAATGGTCCTGAGGCCAGTAGAGGCCTTAGACATTCAGATTCTGTGTTGGCTTCAGAAAGGGCTGGGCCTTCTAGAGCAAGGCACTTTTTAGAGCACCCAGCACATGTAAAATGAATGCTCAAGAAGCTGCAACTGGAATGGCATTTGAAGAACCTATAGATGAGAAGAAGTTTGCAAAGACAAGACGGGGGAAAATTTGAAGAAGATGCTTCTGAAAACAATGCTAAAGAAGGTGGCCCAGAAAAAGAGGCCAAAGAGGCCAAAGAAGGGTTTGAAGGCAGCTGCTCCCCAAAAGAGTCTGAAGAAGGCAATCCCGTAAGAGGATCTGCAGAGGGTAGTCCTAAAAAAGAGTCGAAAAAGAAGGCACTCAAAAATGACTGTGAAGAGAATGCCCTTGCAAAAGAATCTGAAGATGACCCCAAGAAGGAGTCTGAAGAGGAGGCTGGACCCAGAAAAGAGTCTGAAAAAGGTGACTCAGAGAGTCTGACAAAGACTGCTCTAAAAAACAGTCTGAAGATGCACCCGAAAAAGGATTTGAAGAAAATGGTCTCGGGAAGGATTTGGACATGAATGGCTCTGAAAAGGAGCTTCCTGAAAATGTTGTGACAGAGTTAGAAGAAAATGACTCTGAAAACTCCAAATTTGAAGATGACAGCTCTGAAAAAGTGTTAGATGAGGAAGGCTCTGAGAGAGAGTTACAGGAAGATTCAGATGAAGAGGAAGAAGAGGAGGATACATATGAAAAAGAATTTGGTGATGAGTCCAATGAGAAACGATGAAATCGCAGATGAAAAGGGGCTTGAAGCTGCTGATAAAACGGAGGAAGAAGGTGATGCGGATGAAAAGCTGTTTGAAGAGTCAGACGACAAGGAAGATGAAGATGCAGTTGGAAAGGAAGATGAAGATGCTGACGAAAGTTGTTCGAAGATGATGATCCCAACGAGAAGTTGTTTGATTAGAAGGAAGATTCTGATGAGAAGTTGTTTGACTATTCTGATGAGAGGAGAGCTTCGGGTGGTTTTGGGAGTGTTGAAGAAGGGCCCCTATCAACTGGCAGCAGCTTTATTCTCAGTAGTGATGATGATGATGGTATTTAATCCCTTAAACTTGCTTCTTAGGGAGCATCCTCCATCTACATTTGCTTGTGCTTCAGGGTAATTACTAGTAGTGTTACATGAACATGTGCATAGTGGTTGGATGCCATCAGATTAATACACAGAAGTTTTTCATTGTTACCTGTACCTAATGGTTTTAAATATATGTTAATTGACTGTTCAGTTATAATATCATGGTTACATTACAAGTAAACTGGATACTGTTCTTTTATCAGATTTGTTAAACGCATGCAGAATAATATTTTTAAAAGTATTGATTGAAGTTTGTGACATTCATCAATAAAAATAAGTTGGTAATATGCAGAAACTGAAAAAAAAAATTCTGCTCCCTGGCTGGGCTCTGTGGCTCACACCTTTAATCCCAGTACTGTCGGAGGCCATGGCAGGTGGATCATGAGGTCAGGCGTTCAAGACCAGCCTGGCCAAGATGGTGAAACCCCATCTCTACTAAAAATATAAAAATTAGCTGGGTGGACTGGGCACCGTGGCTCACGCCTGTAATCCCAGCACTTTGGGAGGCTGAGGGGGGTCGATCACGAGGTCAAGAGATTGAGACCATCCTGGCCAACAAGGTGAAACCATGTCTCTACTAAAAATACAAAAATTAGCTGGGCATGGTGGTGCGCCTGTAGTCCCAGCTACTCGGGAGGCTGCGACAGGAGAATCGTCTGAAACTGGGAGGCGGAGATTGCAGGGAGCCGAGATCACGCCATTGCACTCCAGTCTGGCAACAGAGCAAGACTCTATCTCAAAAAAAAAA
>NW_016107887.1:110209-111738 GCF_001604975.1 Cebus imitator | reverse complement strand
ATATATATACACACACACACACATATATATATATATATATATATTAGACGGGCATTGTGGCAGGTGCCTGTAATCGCAGCTACTCGGGAGGCTGAGGCAGAGAATTGCTTAAACCTGGGAGATGGAGGTTGCAGTGAGCTGAGATCATCCCACTACACTCCAGCCTGGGCAACAGAGTGAGACTCTGTCTCAAAAAAAAAAAAATTCTGCTCCCTAAATGCTTGGGGAGACTGATTGAGTAATACAACTCGAGTCTCCCGCACAGCTGGCTGTGTGTGAATTACTCTTTCTCTTTTGCAATTCCTGTGTCTTGAGAAATCTGCTCTGTCTAGGCAGGGGGCCAGGTGAACCCATTGAGCAGTTACACCATTATCTTCAGGTTTTTTTTTTTTTTTTTTTTTTTAATTATTTTTACAGCTCACAGATGTTAGGAACTTAGCACTTTAGCCAGAACTCCAAAGCTAAATACATGGGTATTTTGATCAGAGGACATGGTTTTTTTTATTAAATTAACAATCTTAAACTAGTCTTATTTACTAACAATTTACACAAATCATTTGAACTAAAAGGCATTTGAGTCAGTTTCTATTTTTCTGATAAAATACAGAATTTAAGTGCTTATTTTTTCTTTTCTTTTCAAGATAGAGTCTTGCTGTTGCCCAGGCTGGAGTGCAGTGGCTCAATCTCGGCTCACTGCAAACTCTGCCTCCTGGGTTCAAGCGATTCTCCTGCCTCAGCCTCTTGAGTAGCTGGGACTACAGGCACCCCCCACCATGCCTGGATAATTTTGTATTTTTAGTAGAGATGGGGTTTTACCATATTGTCCAGGCTGGTCGGGAACTCCTGACGTTGTGATCCACCCACCTCAGCCTCCCAAACTGCTAGGATTACAGGCTTGAGCCACCATGCCTGGCCTATTTTTTCTTTAGCCCAATTAATTAGAGCTTTCATGTATTTTGGTAATGAAATATATCCACATGACATACATAAACAATACACATACAGACACAAGCAGATTCTGTAGCTTAATAAATTTCTTCATTTGCCAGTTTTTTGTTTCTGTGTGTGTGAGTGTTTTTGAGACTGTCTCGCTCTGTTGCCCAGGCTTGAGTGCAGTGGCGCCTCGGCTCACTGCAGCCTGGCCTCGAACTCCTGACCTTGTGATCTGCCCACCTCTGCCTCCCAAAAGTGCTGGGATTACAGGTGTGAGCCACCACCCCTGGCTACCATTTGCTAGTTTTTAAATACTTTCTCTCCTCTCTTTAAACTATCAAGCCCTAAACAATTGTTAGCAACATAATCCTTAATTTACACTTTCAAAGATTTGACTCTGAAGTCAAAATTTACAACCCAAAGGCGTAGCACTTAGATCTAAACACCATTGTCTACTGAGACAAAGAAGGACATGAGTAAAGGATTCAGTCTGGCCGAGGTGGCTCATGCCTGTAATCCAAGCCCTTTGGAGGTCAAGGCGGGTAGATCACCTGAGGTGAGGAGTTCAAGACCAGCCTGACCAACATGGTGAAACC
>NW_016107887.1:107765-108981 GCF_001604975.1 Cebus imitator | reverse complement strand
ATATAACATATTTGCAGTTTCCATGACCAAATATTCAAATATGTGGAAAGGGCCAGGTGTGGTGGCTCATGCCTATAATCCCAGCCCTTTGGGAGGCTGAGGCAGGAGGATTACGTGAGCCCGAGAGTTTGAGACCAGCCTGAGCAAAACAGTGAGACCCTATCTTATTTTGAAATGGGGTCTCCCTGTGTTGCCTGGGCTGGAGGGCAGGGCGCTATCTTCACTCACTGCACCCTCTCAACTGATCCTTCCACCTCAGCCTCCAGAGTAGCTGGGACTACGGGCGCACACCACCCTGCCCAGCTAATTTTTGTATTTTTTTCTAGAGACAGGTTTTCATCATGTTCCCAGCCTGATCTCAAACCCCTGAGCTCAGGCAATCCTCTCACTTAGGCCTCCCGAAGTGCTGAGATTACAGGCATGAGTCACAACACTGGCCTTAACAAAAATTTTGTTTTTGAGATAAGGTTTTGCTCTTGTTGCCCAGGCTGGAGTGCAATGACAGGATCCTGGCTCAGTGTAACCTCTGCCTCCCGGGCTCAAGCAATTCTCCTGCCTCAGCCTCTCCAGTAGCTGGGATTACAGACGCCTGCCACCACGCCCAGCTAATATTATTGTATTTTTAGTAGAGACGGGGTTTCACAATGTTGGCCAGGCTGGTCTCGAACTCCTGACTTCAGGAGACTCATTCACCTCAGCCTCCCAAAGTGCTGGGATTACAGGAGTGAGCCACTGTGCCTGGCCAAAGACAAAATTTTTTTTTCATAGTGAAAACAAGTTTATTAAGTAAAGAAATAACGAATGGCTACCCCATAGACAGAGCAGCTAAAATTTTTTTTAAAATGTATGTGGAAAGCAGACACAAGCAGAAGCCAGCACAGCTAGTTGACTTCCGCTAGTGATAGAGGCAGGAGACAGCCAAGTGCCGTCCGGGTCATTATGCATAGGGGGTTTGCCTAAACATGCCCAGGTGAAAAATTCCGTCCCTTAACACGTGCACAATAAGGAAAATAAAACAATGTAGAGAGGCTCAGACTGAGGACCCGCATGTGCACTGGAAGAATGGGGGTGGAGCCACCAGGAATTCACGCCTTATGCTGGGGAGGAGCTGGGTCTCTTCAACTTGTGTGGTGGCCTGGTATTCAATTTGTGAGGTGGACACTTGAGTTCAGTACTCTCCTTTTGCTTAATAAAGTCCGCTGAGACCAGGACTTTC
>NW_016107887.1:102386-103535 GCF_001604975.1 Cebus imitator | reverse complement strand
CTCAGCTTCCCATAATGCTGAGATTACAGGCGTGAGCCACTGTGCCTGGCCCCACCCTTACCTTTCAGTGTTTCTGTGTGCCCAGTTTTTCCGGATTTAGCTGAACCAAGGAACAAAAAATTCTGCATCACTAGGTGTCCTGGCTTCCACTTGTGCCTGCCAGTATTCCACATTTACATTTAATCTTGAGGTCCCAAAAACAGGAACCCCATGAGACCAGGCCACAAGTGCTTCCACAGCGCACCTCACTATAAAGACACCCCCTGAGGCTAGTGGGCAACCCAGTGCAAATCAGCCCACTCTGTGATCAGCCCATCTTCCTACAGAGTCTTATCCATTGGCAGCGAAAGTTCCCACAACCTCCAGGTGTTCAAACCTGCCTTTTAATCTAAGTGCATAAAAACAAATAGCGGCCAGGCGCGGTGGTTCATGCCTGTAATCTCAGCACTTTCGGAGGCCGAGGTGGGCGGATCACCTGAGGTTGGGAGTTCGAGACCAGCCTGGCCAACATGGAGAAACCCCATCTCTACTAAAAATACAAAATTAGCCGGGCGTGGTGGCACATTCCTGTAATCCCAGTTTACTCAGGAGGCTGAAGCAGAAGAATCACTTGAACCTGGGAGGCGGAGGTTGTGGTGAGCCAAGACTGCTCCATTGCACTCCAGCCTGGGCAACAAGAGTGAAACTCTGTCTCAAAAAAAAGAAAGAAGAAAGAAAGAAAGAAAGAAAGAGGAAGGAAGGCAGGAAAGAAGGGAAAGAAAGAAAGAAAGAGAAAGAAAGAGGAAGGAACGAAGGGAAAGAAAGAAAGATAGAAAGAAAGAAAGAAAGATTTAACAGCACTTTGAAAAATGCACTGAAAAAAAAAAGAAAGAAAAGAAAAAAGAACAGATTGCCCATTGCAATAAGAACCATTCACCACAACCACTGTCAGACACTTTCCAGGTTTTGCCGCTGACTGATCAGCCTCTGCACACACAAAAGTCAAGTTCTCCCTCACAGTACAAAGTAATTCCTGGTATCCCCAAAGCCAAAGATCAGGTTCTACTTTTAACAGCCCTTGGCCTGGCACGGTGGCTCATGCCTATAATTCCAGCACATTGGGAGGCTGATGTGGTTGGATCACCTGAGGTCAGGAGCTCAAGACCAGGC
>NW_016107887.1:96945-97975 GCF_001604975.1 Cebus imitator | reverse complement strand
CCCAGGCTGGAGTGCAATGGTGCAATTTCAGCTCACTGCAACCTTCACCTCCCAGGTCCAAGTGATTCTCCTGCCTCAGCCTCTGGAGTAGCCGGGATTACAGGCTCATCCCACCATACCTGGCTAATTTTTTTGTATTTTTAGTAGACATGGGGTTTCACTATTTTGGCCAGGCTGGTTTCGAACTCCTGACCTCAGATGATCCACCCACCTCGGCCTACCAAAGTGCTGGGATTACAGGTGTGAGCTACCACACCCAGCCAAGGTTTGGTTTTCAATTAGGGCAAATAAAGACTTGTCTGGGGTTAAGAGGGCTCTTTGCTCTCCATTCCTTTATACGGACCTGTGTGGGGACTGGTCAGCTATTCAAGTACAATGCACCACGTTTTGGTTCTGTGCCAGGATTAAGCCTACAATATTTCAAAATTCGTATATGAACCCCAATAAAGTGTTAAAGGAGATGACTGCCCTATAACCTATGTTTTGCTGAATGTTTACTATGAGTTTTTCTACCATCCTCATCAGTGTGGTATTGTAACTGAAACTCCAGGAAATTCCTCTGCTTAAAACTAAAATCAAGTATGTCTGAAGAAACTCTACTGTCCCATCTGAAATGTCGCTGCTGTGTGTTGTCTGCAAAGGTGGAGTCTCCCTGTTTTGTTCAGGTTGGTCTAAATCTCTCTCCGCCGCCTCCCGTGTCGTGGGGACTACAGGCACGTGGGGGTTGTAGATTCTGTTATGCTAAATTCCAGTCAGTATCCTCTTTTACATGAAGTTGAAAGGAGAGATGATGAAACTGACAGTGTTATTGAATGGGAAATAGAGGTGAGAATACACATTATGAATTAAGACATGGAAGTAACTTTGGCAACACAAACTTGTAAGAGTCCGAAGGCTACACTCCCTTGTTTATCAAAGGATGTACCTTTATCGTAAGAGAAGAAACTAGGCTGTTCCCTTCGGTACTGAAAGGCAATTTGGAATCTTTGCCATTTCTTTCTTTCTTTTTTTTTTTTTTTGAGAGAGTCTT
>NW_016107887.1:89805-95841 GCF_001604975.1 Cebus imitator | reverse complement strand
GTGGTGGCAGCACCTGTAATGACAGCTAACAGGGAGGCTGAGGCAGGAGAATCACTTGAACCCGGGAGGCAGAGGTTGTAGTGAGCTGAGATTACACCATTGCACTCTGCCTGGGCAACAAGAGTGAAACTTCATCTCAAAAAACAAACAAACAAACAAACACGCCAAACACACACACACACACACACACACACACACCCCAAAGTAGAAAAAAAATAAAATTTTCTCTGTCTCATTATCCAAAGATAACTAGCATTAAAATGTCATTGTATTTTCTTCCTTAAAACAAGAGTAATGTATACACTACTCTTATTTTAACACAGCCATCATCAAACTCTCTTCTTTTTTGTTTGTGTGTTGTTTTTCATCCAGCTCAAAATGTCACGAACGCTATATTAAATACTGGGTTTAGTTGTTTTCATTTATTTTAACAATAATCATTTGGCTTTATTATAATGAGCTTTTCATGAATTCAGTTCACAGTATTATTCTCCTATAGTGGAATGTTTTAGTATCATTTTTTACATTATTAATAATGTAATTGAATTGGTATTTTGGTACAGAAAGCTTTTATTATATTTAGAATTACTTCTTTAGGCTAGAGTCCCAGAACAAAGATCACAAAGTACAAACATTTTTAAGGCTCTTGACATTTTAAAAATGACTTTCCAACAGGGCATGGTGATGCGTGACTATAATGTCAGCACTTTGAAGGCCCAGGACTTGAGACCAGCCTGGGCAACATAGCAAAAAACCTGCCTCTATTATTACTTAAAAAAAAAAAGTTTAAAATATTTTAAAAATTAAAAAATTACTTCCCAAAGCATTTGCTAGTATACATGTTCACCAGCAATATCAGTCTCTGTCTCTCATTATTTTTTGAAAATATGAGCAATTTATGGAGTGGAAGATACTTTAAGGCAGTGCATTATTTTGGGATGATGTGTCCTGAGCCCCAACAAAACATCTTCTGAATCCCAAACCTCGAAATTGGCTAAGACCCAAAAAGTCGGTCATTTGTGTTTGGCAGATTAAATGAAACACATCACCTTTCCCCCAACTGACAATTCCCCATCAGGGATCACCAAGGACCAGAAAAAGGCCAGGGACTCTGGTAGAAGTCTGGGATACTGTGAGGCCATTGCAAATGGCTTTGTTCCCTGGCTCTGTCACAAGCTGGGAGAACAGTCCTAGGGATGACAGAGTTGGGGAGGAGAGGACACACCCAGATTCTGTTCCTTCCCCTCCTTCAGGCACTGCAGGCAGAACTGTGGGTTTGACTCATAAATGACTTGATGATGAGCATCTCCAGTGGAAGAGGGCAGTCTAGGCCGAGGCTCACTAGGGGCAGGCCTGGGGGAAGGTGAGAGGCACCAATGTCAGCATTGCTGACAAGGGTTACGCCTGTGTCGTAGCAAGGTTTGGCAAGTACCTGCCACAGCAAAAGCCTTCTAGAAAGCTGTCAGCGTCCACTTATTAGCATCGAACTTAAGTAAACGGAAAGAGGTTATTAATTCCCTTTAACTTATGTGTATCTACATGTATATAAATATCAAAATGTTAAGAGGGGTTCTTTTTTTTTTCCAAATTTCTGTTGATTTGCAAAGAGGGGTTATTTCTGTATTTCTGAGATGATGAGTGATTTTTATATTCTTCTTTATACTTGTATATTATTTGTAAATTTCTAAAATAAATACCATTTTAAAATTGAAAACATCCAGACTCCGTAAATCATTGTAAAAATAAGTGAAAACTCAATTGGAAGAAAATTCTAGTTAAATATGGCAGCTGGAACATCAAAATTTATTTCCTCTTCCTACTTGAAACATCACTGAAGGTTAACAAAAGTATTAAAGCAGGCAAAAATCCAAAAGACAAAGACTTGGGAGAAAGAAGAAGACAATAGTTCGGAAACGTCCACAAAGTGGAGGAGGCCAAAAAGCAAGAGTGGAGAACTAGCACTGCATAGAGAAAGCTGCCGCTGGCCGGGCAGAGTGGCTCATGCCTGTAATCCCAGTACGTTGGGAAGCCAAGGTGGGCAGATCATGAGGTCAGGAGTTCAAGACTAGCCTGGCCAGCATGGTGAAACCCTGTATCTACTGAAAATACAAAAATTAGCTGGGTGTGGTGGTGCGCACCTGTAATCCCAGCTACTTGGGAGGCTGAGGTAGGAGAATTGCTTGAAGTCGGGATGTGGAGGTTGCAGTGAGCTGAGATTGCACCACTACACTCCAGCCTGTGCGACAGAGCCAGACTCCATCTGTGGTGGGGGACTGGAGGGGAAGAGAAAGCTGTTGCTTATAGCTGCTGCAGGGCCTGGAGGTCGAGGAATCCAACGGGAGGGAACAGCACAGGGGAGGGCAGGATGGGGTAACAGCAGGACTGCTTGTTCATCTGTTTAAAAGCAGGCTGTGCCCCATAGAACAGGGCCTGCCCCATCTAGATGCTTAATAAACACTTGTTAATGAATGGGTGAAAGGGTAGAGGAATGGCCTTCCAGTTGGGACTGAGTCCTCCCTGGTTAAGAAAGCACATTGGGCTTTGGGGCGTGCCTGCTCTTCGCCTTTCGCTGCTGTCCATTGATTTCTTTTTCCAGGAAGAAAAATGGCATCCAGGCTGGGCACAATGGCTCACGCCGGTAATCCTAGCACTTTGGGAGGCCAAGGTGGGTGGATCACCTGAGGTCAGGAGTTCAAGACCAGCCTGGCCATCATGGTGAAACCCCATCTTTAAAAAATAAAAGAAAAATGGCATCTGTTGCAGGTGATCCACAGCCAAGTGTGGTGGCTCAGGTGGTCAACCTGCCCTTGGTGAGCTCCACGTATGAGCTCATGTCCTCAGCCCATGTCAGCACAAAGGACCAGTATCCCTACTTGAAGCCTGTGTGTGAGATGGCAGAGAAGGGCGTGAAGACCATCACCTTGGCGGCCATGACTGGTGCTCTGCGCATCATCCAGAAGCTAGAGCCTCAAATTCCAGTTGCTGATACCTATTGCCGTAGGGGGCTAGAAAGGACTGAGGTTGTTGCCAATGCCCAGGGTGCTGTGACTCGGGCCAAAGATGCTGTGACGACTACTGCAACTGGGCCTAAGGATTCCGTGGCCAGCATGATCACAGGGGTGACAGACAAGAGCAAAGGGACGGTGACTGGCAGTGTGGAAAGACCAAGTCTGTGGTCAGTGGCAGCATTAACACAGTCCTGGGGAGTCGGCTGATGCAGCTCGTGAGCAGTGGCTTGGAAAATGCACTCACCAAATCAGAGCTGTTGGTAGAGTGGTACCTCCCTCTCACTGAGGACGAACTAGAAAAAGAAGCAAGAAAAGTTGAAGGATTCAGTATGGTTCAGAAGCCAAGCTGTTCTGTTAGACTGGGATCCCTGTCTACCAAGCTTTGCGTCTGTGCCTACCAGTAGGCTCTCAGCAGGGTTAAAGAAGCTAAGCAAAAAAGCCAAGAGACCATTTCTCATCGCCATTCTGCTGTTCACCTGATTGAATTTGCCAGGAAGAACGTGCACAGTGCCAATCAGAAAATTCAGGACGCTCAGGATAAGCTCTGCTTCACCTGGGTGGACTGGAGAAGGAGCACTGGATGCGATGATACTGATGAGTCCACTGTGCTGAGCACATCGAGTCACAAACTCTTGCTACTGCCCGGAACCTGACTCAGCAGCTCCAGACCACGTGCCACACCCTCCTGTTCAACATCTAAGGCTGACTGCCGCACAACCAAGATCAGGCCCCGCAATGGGGGTGGTGGCTGGCGACATCTACTCGGTGTTCCACAGTGCTGCCTCCTTTAACGAGAGTCTGACAGCCTCCTCACTTCCAGCAAGGGGCCGCTGCAGAAAATGAAGAAATCTTTAGATGACGTGATGGATTATCTTGTTAACAACACACCCCTCAACTGGCTGGTAGGTCCCTTTTACCCTCAGCTGACTGAGTCTCAGAATGCACAGGACCAAGGTGCAGAGATGGACAAGAGCAGCCAGGAGGCCCAGCGATCTGAGCACAAAACTCATTAAACCTGCCCCTGTTGGCCAGGCATGGTGGCACATGCCTGTCATCCCAGTACTTTGGGAGGCCAAGGGGGCAGATCACAAGGTCAGGGGTTCAAGACCAGCCTGACCAACATGGTGAAACCCTGTCTCTACTAAAAAAAAAAAAAAATACAAAAACCTGCCCCTGTCACCAGTGTGTGATGTAGCCAGCTAGATGACACCTTTTGTTATGTTGAAATTAACCTGCTAGGCAACCCTAAATTGGGAAACAAGTAGCTAATAAGAAGGCCCTCAATTATAGTTATTTCTGGCTAAATTAAGGATTTTAATGTTTCCGGCATTAGCAGATGATTTCTGTTCACCTGGTAAGAAAAGAATGATAGGCTTGTCAGAGCCTAGACAGAACTCACAAAAAAATTCAAGTGCACTTATGTTTTCATTCTGTGTCCCCTGTGTTGCTTTTGCTACTGTTTGTATTGAATAAAAACATCTTCATGTGGGCTGGGGTAGAAACTGGTGTCTGCTCCGGTATGATCTGAGCAGGCCTCTTTACTGGTTTATCTCATGATGATTGTTTCTACAACTTGATTTTATTTTATTTTTTATCTCTCAAATAGGAATACTACCTTTTTTTTTTTCGAGACAGAGTCTCCCTCTGTTGCCCAGGCTGGAGTACAATCGCGTGATCTCGGCTCACCGTGACCTCTGCCGCACGGGTTTAAGTGATTCTCCTGCCTCAGCCTCCCGAGTACCTGGGATTACAGGTCCCCGCCACCACACGCAGCTAATTTTTGAATTTTTAGTGGAGATGGAGTTTCACCAGGTTGGCCAGGCTGGTCTCGAACTGCTGGCCTCATGATCCACCTGCCTCGGCCTCCCAAAGTGATAGGATTACAGGCGTGAGCCACCGCGCCTGGCCAGAATACTACCTTTGATTTCAATAAAATTCACTTCAGGATAGATCAGTTTTTTTAAAAAAAAGCCTTTTCCTCCCTGATGCCACTGAAGTCGCATGCGTGAGGTCTCTATGCCACCGCCACTGCAGATGCCACCAAGATGCACTACATTGCCTCCTACCTGCTGGCTGCTCTGGGGGTAAGCCCTCCCCCAGTGCCAAGAACATCAAGAAGATCCTGGACAGCGTGGGCAGAGAGGCAGATGACCACCGACTCAACAAGGTTATCAGTGAGCTGAATGGAAAGAACATTGAGGATATGATTGCCCAGGGTATTGGGAAGCTTGCCAGCATTTACGCCGGCTGTGGCCATCTCTGCTGCCCCAGTCTGCCCCCTCCCCTGATACAGCAGAGAAGAAAGATGAGAAGAAGGAGGAGTCTGAAGAGTCAGACGATGACATGAGATTTGGCCTCTTTGATTAAACTCCTCCTCTGCTGCAAATAAAGCCTTTCTATGCATCCAAAAAAAAAAAAAACACACACACACATTAGAAGAACCTTTCCACATTGAGACACTGAATCTGTGCCCCCAAGGCTGAGGCCACATTATGGCTCTGGCACACAAGGGCTAGATGCATGTGCACCCGTGCTCAGTGCCAGGCTCTCCTGGGGTGGCTGCTGCTGCCCTGTCACCTTGGCCCATTAGGAAGAGCCCAAGTAAATGGCTGGAACAGAGGGAAGGGGGAAGAACAGCTGGGGCTGGGAAGCAAGGATGAAGCTTGGCTGTTCCTAAGCCCAACTGCACAGGGGCCTTGAGCATCGGTGGACAGGACACCATTAAAGCACTCCCGGCCCTCTGCCCTGCTGGAAGATGGACCTCCCTCGTCCCAAGCCAGGCACCCTGCCTTCAGGTGATTCTGGACCAGCCCTGTCCCTGCCACTTGCCCTGGGGAGGGGATTGTTTCACAGACCCTTAACACCTAACAGCCCATCCTGCTTTCACTTAGGGGGACCCTCGTTTATCAAATACCATCTTCAATTTACACTGGTTGCCTTCTCTCTGCCAGCCTGTGAGGAAAAACCATTTTTCCAGTCCTCTGCAGAAATGGAGGCTCTGAGAAGCTAAATAACAACCCCCAGTCCG
>NW_016107887.1:81646-88690 GCF_001604975.1 Cebus imitator | reverse complement strand
TCAGAAAAAAAAAAAAAAAAATAGACCTATGAGGCTGGGCGCAATGGCTCACACCTGTAATCCCAGCACTTTGGGAAGCCAAGGAGGGTGGATCACCTGAGGTCAGGAGTTTGAAACCACCCTGATCAACATGGTGAAACCCTGTCCCTATTAAGAAGACAAAAATTAGCTGGGTGTGGTGTGGGTGCCCAGCTACTCAGGAGGCTAAGGCAGGAGAATTGCCTCAACCCAGGAGACAGAGGTTGCAGTGAGCGAAGATCGCACCATTTCACTCTAGCCTGGGCGAAAGAGCAAAATTCTGTCTTAGAAAAAAAAAAAAAAACCAAAAATGAAAGAAACAGCCTGGGTGACACAATGAAACCTGTCTCTGCAAGAAAATACAAAATGCAAAAATTAGCTGGGCGTGGTGGCATGCACCTGTAGTCCCAGCTACTTCGGAAGCTGAGCTGGGAGGATGATTTGAGTCCAGGAGGTGCAGGCTACAGTAAGCCGAGATGGTTCCACTGTACTCCAGCCTTGGCGACAGAGCGAGACCCTATCTCAAAAAAATGACACAATACATTTTAGGTATATTTAACACACACACACACACACACACACACACACACACACACACACACGCCGGTGCGGGATGAACCAGAAGAGAGCTGCTTTGTTCAGTATGACTGACTAAGAGTAATGATGCTATCCACTGAGACAGGAAGCAGACCGGGTGAGCAGGTTTGTGGGGAGAGATGAGGTCAGCTCTTGGAGGTGACAATGCTCCTGATGATCAAGCCTTCAGTAGAGGCCTCCTGTGCCCTCATGGGAGGTGCTTTACCCCTTCCTCCATCAGCCTCGCAAGGCGAAGGCTCTTGCTTTCATTTCACAGGGGAGCTATGGCATTTAGCCAGTATGACCCAGTTTTGTCCAGCCCACTGTGTCCGGTTGGGTTTGGGTGCTGAGGGCCATCCCCTGTGATGTGGCCAGCGGGGAGGGTGCGACCTGGAGCTGAGAGAGCAGATGAGGGTGAGAGGAGCAGCAGCGTTTCCTGCACTGAGATCCTGGTAAAACCACGGGCATGGCTTAGCCCCTGCAGGAAGGAAGGAAGAGGAAGAGAGGTGAGGGCCAGCCCTGGGGAAGCCCTACATGTAAGACTCTCTAGTCAGTCCTGCCGATCACAGCAGCCCCTCCTGGAGAAACGTCCACCCCAATGTCCCCAGGTGAAGACCTCGGCCTTGCTCAGCTTCTGCCTAGCAGCTGATGCTGTGGCCTCTGCCAAGCATGAGGAGAGGAGCCAGCTCAAAGTGACTCATTCTAACTCAGGCTGGCTCCATGGGTGCAGATCAATGCCCCAGACCGCACCTGGCAGTGAGGAACCACGGGAGGAGAGGTACGTGCCGGACTCCACTGGATGGCACTTGGAGTCTTGGCGGAAGCACAGACACCAGCCTGACACCCAGCCAGCCCAGCCAGTGATGGGTGGAGAGGAGGCAAGGCTGGGGGCTGGTGGGTGACTTTGTAATTCCCGAGCCGGGGGAAAATCTGTACCAGTTTTCAGGAGGAGGTCACTTCCCAGCTCCAAATAACAGAAGCATCCAGAAGGAAATAACCGGCGGCTTCTGCCAATTGATCTGGAGACTGGGAAAAGGTCCCACAGTTATTAATAACCTCTGTGTTCTGGGAACTGATTTCATGCACCAGACAAAAGGATTAAAAAGTTGCTGTTGAAGGCAAAGTGGTTTCAGCCAACCCTCTCCTTTCTGTCTTCCAATAAATAAGCATTTTTCTTCATGGGAACCCTTTGAGATGATTGGCCCCTTGACAGATCTGGTGAGCTGGAGCCCACTCCTGGCGTGAGCCTTTAGCAGCATGTCCTGTAGGAATCCTGGAAGAGAGACACTATGTATATATATATATACATATTTTTTTTTTTTTGAGACAGAGTCATGTTCTGTCGCCAGGCACCAGGCTGGAGTGCAGTGGCACAGTCTCGGCTCACTGCAATCTCCGTCTCCTGGGTTCAAGCAGTTCTCCTGCCTCAGCCTCCTGAGTAGCTGGGACCACAGGTGCACGCCACCACGCCCAGCTAATTATTGTATTTTTTTAGTGGAGACAGGGTTTCACCATGTTGGTCAGCATGGTCTCAATCTCCTGACCTTGTGACCCACCCACCTCGGCCTCCCAAAGTGCTGGGATTAACAGGTGTGAGCCACTGCGCCTGGCTGAGAGAGACTAAATTAATCCTTGCAAAGTTAATGCAATGAACTTCAACTTGTACAACAGAGTTGTGGTGGCGCTGTTGTACAAATTGAAGTTCATTGCATTAGCTTTGTAAAGATGATAGCTGGCTTTTTGCAGGTATTGAGCCCTCTCAGTAAGAGGATACAAATACAGGTATTGATCGACTTACGACCTATGCAACTTACGACCATTTGACTTAACGACCACAATCGCTAGCCACGACTGCTCTGCGTCTGGCAGCGCAAATGTTGCCCAGCTGGGCGTACGACAGTGTGGACCAGCTTCCGGCAGCACTACCATCTCCGCATGCACCATTTCAACTGTTATCCCAGACTCGGTACAGCAATTTGTGTTTTGTGTCTTGGATATTTTTCATCAAACCCCTCCCAATAAACTTCTTATACATTTCGAAGCAATGGACCCAAATATCAAACGATTTTCAAGGATTGAACAGATGGCGCACGATATGTTTTGTCCGTATCATGAAATTTATGAAGAAAAAAAGAAACATACAATTCAGACAAAGCTCACCATGTTTATGAAAAAACCAACTCCGGTAACCCCAACTGCTGCCTCAGATGACAACATCAATGATCCGCAGCCAAGCACCAGCGGCCAATAAAATGTTTCGTACATGTTTATATATTTTGATATGTTTTGCAATTGGGAAAATGTTTCCTATGGTATTTTTTACACCTGTATTTTGTATTTTTGTATGCATTGTATTTTGTAATTTTGTATGTTTTGCAAATATTAAACCAGTTGTACTGGTAATGCAGTGTTTTACTTAAACCTGACGAATGTAAAAAGAAGAAACAAAATGGTGTAGAGATGATCAAATGGCATAAAATGAACAAAGAAAATTATGATATATAACAATAATGAAAGAAAATTATGATAAAATATGACTTAAAGATTTTTATAACATCATTTCACAGTACTGTACATATAGCCTACTCAACTTACAGCCAAATCATGTTACGACCAGTCTATCGGAACCAACCGTGGTCGTAAGTTGAGCACTAGCTGTAAACAGGTTAAGAGCTGAGAGACTGTTAGAGAGACAGCTTCCTGTTGAGATGTGTTAGAAACCACAGCCGGTTCACTCACTTACTAAACTATGAGCAACTGGAAGGTAGGGTAAGTGTCTCACCGATATCCATACTTACATCTGACAGTGCCCATCAAGATTAGCTGCTCTGTAAATTAATATAATTGAATGCTATTGTGACATGGAATTATTACAAAAGACAACCAGCCACTACTTACAACTCCATTCTTATGATAATTTATTTCCTGATGTCAGCCAAGGAGATAAGAACTGAAACCGCCTTTGCACAATTGTGACTGAGACAGTGAAAGAGATCTAACTTAACTGACTCCATCTTGCTTCTAACCTCCAAGCTGTCCTTGTTCATTCCTGGGTGTAGGCTAAACCAGTTTTGGGAGAAACTTAGTTTACAGTTTAATCAAAGATGGATAACAGCCCTTTCCCAAGCAGACCTCCTTCTTGCCTGGGGACTACATTGCCTTTGTAGGACTAACATTAGCCACAAGATTAGAAATTATGGTTTAGGAGTCTTGCCACTGGAGGCTGCAAGATTCTGACCCTCTCTACACTGCTCCTAATATCAGTACCTGAGATATTCTTCAGACCCTGCACTTGAAGGATCTGCTGGCACCACCCAGATCAATAAACTGGCTCTTCTGATGTTGTGGCCCCCACCCATGAACTGAGTCAGTGCAAGAAGACAGCTTCAACTCCCTATGATTTCATCCCTGATCAATCTGTACTCCTGGCTCCCTGGCTTCCCCTCACCCACCAAATTATCTTTAAAAGGTCTGCTCCCTGAATGTTTGGAGAGACTGATTTGAGTAATAATAAAGCTCTGGTTTCCGGCACAGCTGGCTCTGCGCGAATTACTCTTTCTCTATTGCAATTCCCCTGTCTTGATGAATTGGCTCTGTCTAGGCAGCGGGCAAGGTGAACCCCTTGGGTGGTTACACACAGTCTCTTGTCGTTGCTCGCCACTGTCTCCATTGGTGGGATCCCCAGTCCCCAAGCATGGTTAGGAGCAGCTATTTGCCAGGTTCTGTGACTCACTCACAGATCAACCTTGGTCAAGTTGACAGTTCCTCTGTGCACTCAGCACATGCAAAGATAAATTCTTTTTTCCTGTCCCTCTTCCTGTAGCCCCTTGGTCTACTGATGTAAATGATGACCAGAGGCTTTCTAACTCCCTCTCAAAGCCTCCCACCTAAATGACTACACAAGCTGCTTAACTGGCCTCTTGTCCCCTCCCCCCCCTTTTTTCTTTTGAGATGGAATTTCACTGTTGTTGCCCAGGCTGGAGTGCAATGGTGGGTTCTTGGCCCACTATAACCTCCGCCTCCCAGGTTCCAGTGATTCTCCTGCCTCAGTTTCTAGAGTAGCTAGGATTACAGGCATGTGCCACCATGCTCAGCTAATTTTGTATTTGTAGAGATGGGGTTTTGCCATGTTGGCCAGGCTGGTCTCAAACTCCTGACAGCAAGTGATCCCCCTGCCTCAGGCTCCCAAAGTCCTGGGATTATACATCCTGACCTGTCCCTTTCAACCCAGTTTCCTTTCTGCAGTGAGAGTGCTTTTTTCTTTTTCTTTTTCTTTTTTTGTTGAGACAGTCTTGACTGTTGCCCTGGCTGGAGTGCAATGGCATGATCTTGGCTCACTGCAATCTCTGCCTCCCAGGTTCAAGAGATTCTCCTCCCTCGGCCTCCAGAGTAGCTAGGACTACAGGCACGTACCACCACGCTCTGCTCATTTTTGTATTTTTAGTAGAGAAGGGTTTCATCACGTTGGCCAGTGTAGTCTCAAATTCCTGACCTCAAGTGATCTGCCTGCCTCAGCCTCCCACAGTGTTAAGATTACAGCATGAGCCACCGTGCCTGGTCTGAGAGTGCCTTTATTCAAACACAACCAGGTTTTAATTCAGCCTCCTGAACAGCTAGGGCTGCAGGTACATGCCACCACGCCTGGCTCCTGGCAGATTCTTACAAAAGTAAACATACCTATGACGCAGCATTTCACTCCTGAGTATCTACTTACAGGAAATGGGAACGTTCACAAAAAGACTTGTACTTCTTTTTCAAAAAAGTTTTATCTATAATAGCCAACCACTGGAAACAATCCAAATGTCCATCAATTGGTGAACAAATTGTAGTAATCGATGCAGTGGAATACTGCTTAGCAATTTAAAAAAATGAATTACTGATACACATGACTTAGACGAATCTCTAAAGCATGATGCTAAATGAAAGAAACTAGACACAGAGGACCACATACTGTATTTACAAGAAAGAACAGAAAAGGCAGAACCATTGTTTCAGAAAGCTGACCAGCAGTTAGCCAGAGCTGGGAATGGGGGAAGGGGCTTGACTGCAAAGGGGCAAGACCGATGGTTGGGGTAATGTTGGTTTTACAACTGTATGAGTTTGTTGAAACCCACTGAATACTTTATTTAAGATTGGTAAACTATGCTGTTTGTAAATTATACCTAAATAAAGTTGATTTAAAATAAATATGCTGGGTGTGGTGGTAAACTCCTGTAAACACAGCACTTTGGGAGGCCGAGGCCGGCAGATCTTGAGGTCAGGAGTTCGAGACCAGCCTGCCCAACATGGAGAAACCCCATCTCTACTAAAAGTACAAAAATTAGCTGGGCGTGTTGACGGGCACCTGTAATCTCAGCTACTCGGGAAGCTGATGCAGGAGAATTGCTTGAACCTGACAGTGAGACTCCACCTCAAAAAAAAAAAGTAAATAAAGGCATATAATATTGAAAAAACCCACCATCTGTAAAAAAAATCAAAGAAATGATAGAGCATTGAATGGTGAGGAGGCTTAAGACAGGAAGCTCTCCAGGAATCAAGTTCCATCCAACCCGGGGCTGTTTGGTGCAGGAGGGGTATTCTGGCAGATCGTTCCTAGGCTGTGGTTCTCAAACTTTGCTTGACATCAGGACAGCTTGGGAACTTGGAAGAAAACAAAGGCCCAGCCCCTATCCTGCTGCAATGAGCCTGGCCTCATTGTCCTTGTCAGGCACGTTCTTAGGTGGTAGCCATGTTGGACTTCCCTGCTTTGCACTAACTCACACTGCTAGTTCCTCCCCAGAGCTTTGTGTGCATTCTTTCCCTTCCTGGAGGGCTCAGGCACCTTCCTGCCTCTGGGGTTGGGTTAGGCCTCCTTATCATGTGCCCCTGGCTTACTGGGCCTGCTTTCCATAGCACGCAACTTATAATTGCTTGTTTGCCATCTGCCTTCCTCAGGAGAAAGTAAGCTCTATGAGGACGGGGCCCAGGTTACCAGTGTGTGGAATGGTGCCTGACACACTGTTAATTTACCTGTTCTTTGACCGTGGTCCTGAAGGGATGCCCAGGAGGATTGAGGAAGTTGAGGTCAAGATTGTGGCCCAGTGTGGAAAGCTCCAAGCCAGCTCTTCCTTTTTCAAAACCAGAAAAGCTGCATGTTTAGATTGCTTTAGGAGATTCAGCTCCGTTACAATTCAGGTGGATAATGAGTTTCCCTCATAAACTAAGTTGTTTTTTTTTTCTTTTCTTTTTTATTTTTCACATCAGGTAGGTAAGGTGCCAAGGTAGTCACAAGATTTGAGGGAGGCATATCTCACATGAGTGTGAAAACTCAAAAGATCTAAACTAAATTGGTTTTTTTTTTCTTTTTTCTTTTTGAAGATGGGGTTTCACCATGATGGTCAGGATGGTCTTGAACTCCTGACCTCAGGTGATCCACCCACCTCGGCCTCCCAAAGTGCTAGGATTACAGGC
>NW_016107887.1:79821-81564 GCF_001604975.1 Cebus imitator | reverse complement strand
ATGACAGAATCAACTCTTTTTTTTTTTTTTTTTTGGAAAGGAGTTTCACTCTTGTTGCCCAGGCTGGAGTTCAATGTCTTGGCTCATCGCAACTTCTGCCTCCCAGGTTCAAGCGATTTCCCTGCCTCACCCTCTTGAGTAGCTGAGATTACGGCATGCACCACCACCACGCCCAGCTAATTTTGTATTTTTAGTAGAGATGGGGTTTCTCCATGTTTTCAGGCTGGTCTCAAACTCCCAACCTCAGGTGATCCATCTGCCTCAGCCTCCCAAAGTGCTGGGATTACAGGCGTGAGCCACTGTGCCCAGCTGACTAAATTTTGAAACAAATCCACAAGTGGGTTTTTCCTCCACAGGGTAAGAGTTTCTCCACACGTTTTGACTTGGGTCCATGGGCGTTGCCTCCCCTACCTATGACCTTCAGAAGACCATGGGTGCAAAGTCCAAATTCTGACCCTTCTGCCTGTGATTATCTGTCAAATGAGAGGCCGAAATTAAAACTACAGTGAGCTTTCACTAGACACCCACTAGAGTGGCTAAAATTTAAAATTCTGACTACGCAAAATATTGGCAAGAATACAGAGTAACTGGGACTCCCATACATTGGTGCTGGAAATAGTTTGGCATGTTCCTATAAAGTTAGAATAAATTTATCATATAAACCAGAGATCCAACTTGTATGTATTTATCCAAGAGAAATGAAAACATATGTTCCTTCAAAGCCTTGTATATGAATATTTAAAAGTGCTTTATTAATGATAGCATAAAACTGGAAGCAATTAAAATGTCTATCAGCTGGTGAATGGACAAGCTGTGCTTCATTCACCCAGCAATAAAAAGAACTACTGATACATGGATGATCTCAAAACGCTTATGGTCTGTGAAACAGAAAAAAATGAGTCCATGCTGTGTGGTTCCATTCATATGAAATTATAGAAAAGTTTAGCCGGGCCTGATGGCAGGCGCCTGTAGTCCCAGCTGCTCAGGAGGCTGAGGCAGGAAAATCAACTGAACCCAGGAGGTGGAGGTTGCAGTGAGCCAAGATTGTACCACTGCATTCCAGCCTGGGCGACAGGGTGAGACTCTATCTCAAAAAAAGGAAAGAAAAGAAAAGAAATTATGGCAAAGGCAAACTATAAGGTCAGAAATGAGATCAGTGGCAGCCTGGGACCAGGGTTTGAGGGAGAAGATTGGTCACAAAGGAGGATGAGGGAATTGTAGAGTGATGGAAATATTCTGCACTTTTGCACAAGTGAATGTGTTTGTCAAAACTCATTCAACAGCTGGACATGGTGGCTCACACCTGTAATCTGAGTACTTTGAGATGTTGAGTGGAATAAACTGACATTAAAGTCTGTTTTGGGCCGGGTGCAGTGGCTCACGCCTGTAATCCCAGCACTTTGGGAGACCAAGGTGGGCGAATCACCTGAGGTCAGGAGTTCGAGACCAGCCTGGCCAACATGGTGAAACCCCATCTCTACTAAAAGTACAAAAATTAGCTGGGCATGGTGGCTCACGCCTATAATCCCAGCACTTTGGGAGGCTGAGGCATTCAGATCACCTAAGGTCGCATCACCTAAGGTCAAGACCAGCCTGACCAACGTGGTGAAACCATGTCTCTAACATTAAAATACAAAAATTAGCTGAGCGTAGTGGCGGGCACCTGTAATCCCAGTTGCTTGGGAGGCTGAGGCAGGAGACTCACTTGGACCTGGGAGGTGGAGTTTGCAGTGAGCCAAGATC
>NW_016107887.1:78589-79808 GCF_001604975.1 Cebus imitator | reverse complement strand
CCAGCCTGGGTGGCAGAGTGAGACTCCGTCTCAAAAAAAAAAAAAGAAAGTACAGTCAGGTGTGGTGGTGCGTGCCTATAGTCCCAGCTACTCAGGAGGCGGAGGCAGGAGAACTGCTTGAACCCAGGAGGTGGAGGTTGCAGTGAACTCAGATTGCGCCATTGCACTCCAGCCTGGGCGACAGAGAGAGACTTCATCTCAAAACAAAACAAAACAAAACAAAACAAAACTAAACTAATGTCTGTTTTTTTTTAAGGCCTACTTCAATGCAAACAACAAATTTTTAAGCTCTGAAAACATGGCTTTTGAAAGGAAAAAATAAAGAAGATCTCTGCCACTGGGCTTGTGTTACCTGCTTAAAGGATCTGGTGGCTGAATGAAGGTCATTATGTCGTCAGAGAAATCCCTTACTTCCTGACACATGTAGCATCTATGTGGAACAATTAATTGCAACCCTACACCTGCCACACAAGGGATTTTTATGGTCTCCGAAACCCGTGTTGTTAAAATGAAGGGTCAACCTCCCTGCTGGTGAGTGGGAAATTCTTCACATACCTGCTTGGTGTGATTTGTTGGCCATTTTTCCATCTAGCAGGCAGCTGTGGGTAACGTTTAACCAGAAAAAGAGAGGCTAAATTATGCAAGACATTTATAACATAAAAAGAGGAGAAACTTCCCTCTGGTCACACTGGGGTAGGCAAGAGTACATGTGGGCTTCCTCTCATTTTACCAGCAAAACAGGTGCCAAACATCCCCCCGGGCTTCCGAGAGCCCCTGCTCTCAGCTTGCTGAGACCCTTGGAAACCGTTTGAAAGCTTCCAAACATCTGCTAACAGGAAGACAAAAGAGTGAGGTTTCTATTTTCTGGCTTCATCAGGATGATAGGAATGTTCTTGAGTCTACTGCAGCCCCTCACTGTGACCACATCAGCTGGGGCGGGGGTGCAGGGGTGGTGCTGGCAGGGGCCTCTTCCTACCACTGCGCTTGAGCCCACCTCTGACGGTCTCATTCCTAGCTATTTGTTTTTTTTTTTTAATTTTTTGTTTGTTTGTTTGTTTTTCCTAGCTATTTGTTATGTCTTTCCTCTTCAACCTACAATTGTTTCAAATCTGCCAGTTTATCTCTCCTTCCTTCCTCTTTTTCTTCTTTCTTTCTCTCTCTCTCCCTCTCTCTCTCCTTCCTTCCTTTCTTCTTTCTTTCTTTCTCTCTCTCTTTCTTT
>NW_016107887.1:71147-77898 GCF_001604975.1 Cebus imitator | reverse complement strand
TTTCTTTCTTTCTTTCTTTCTTTCTTTCTTTCTTTCTTTCTTTCCTTTTCTTTCTTTCCTTCTTTCTTTCTTCTGATAGAGTCTCACTATGTTGCCCACACCAACTCCTGGATTCAAGCAATACTTCCACATACCAAATAGTTGGGACTTCAGGTATATGCCACTATGCCCAGCAAATCGGCCAATTAATAAAAAAAACCTGTTGCCTGTATTAGGATGTTTTTGCTTGACAGAAATGTAACTCAAACTAGTTTCAGGGGGAAAAAGGAAATTATTAGCACACCTTACTGAGATGTCTGCGGGATGACATGCATGGCTGGATGAAGGGCTCACATAAGGGCATCAGGAAACCATCTCCTTCCATCTCTTGATTTGGCTTTCTTTGGGATTGTCTTTATTCTTGGGCTAGAGCTCCCTGTGGTGATGAAAGGACCACCAGCTGCTCCTACGAGTTCAGAGACCCTTGGGAAGAGTGCCTATCCCCACAGTTCTAGCAAGAGTCCTAAGGAGGACTCTCATTTGCTCAGACTTTATAAAATCTGTCCCTGTGGCCTGGGCTTTGTTGCCACTGGCAGGACCACTTGCTGGGGTTACTCACATGGTTGATTTGAGAGGGAGACTCGAGCCGGGTGCGGTGGCTCACATCTGTAATCTCAGCACTTTGGGAGGCCGAAGAGGGTGGATCACGAGGTCAGGAGATCAAGACCATCCTGGTTAACATGATGAAACCCTGTCTGCACTAAAAATACAAAAAGTTAGCTGGGCATGGGGCATGGTGGTGGGTGCCTGTAGTTCCAGCTACTCAGGAGGCTGAGGCAGGAGCATCCCTTAAACCTGGGAGGTGGAGGTTGCAGTGAGCTGAGATCACGCCACTGCACTCCAGCCTGGGCGAAGGAGCAAGACTCTGTCTTAAAATAAGAAAAAAGAAAAGAAAAGAAACGGAGACTCGAACGGGTTGACTAGAGCGGGGAGAGGTGGCGAATTCAAAGAAAATTGAGAGGCGAACAAGCAAGGCCAAGGAGACTTGGCAACCAGAAAGAGCAGATGTCTGCCACGGTCCTCCTCTGTTTCTTAGGCGTTTCCTAGCACAGGGTTCTGAATCTTAGGCCTTCCCTAACCCCCACAGTGGTGTCAGATAATTTCCTCCTTTCTAATGAATGAGCTCATTGGGAACTTCTCTCACATAGATCCACCTCTGAACGATTCACCTCACCCCCTTGGTACTTCCTAGGTGCCTGTTCTGTGCAGTTGATTGCCAAGTGTGGGGGAGCAGGAGGGGGTGGGCCCAAGGTTGAACGGGGCACAGTCTGAGGGAGACAGACGGTAAAGAATTACAGTGGGGTCTGTCCCCTGGCTCTTTGAGTTTGTGCTCATCTTCCTGTGTTCCCAGTATTTGCACCTCAGAAACGCTCTCTGATGTTAGGCACTGATCTGTGACAGGCAGGACAGATCAGTCAAGGTGGTGGAGTAGCGTGGTTGTGGATGTGCGTTGACTGTGGCTATTTAACTTGCCAGAGAGGGGGCTGTGATTGCTCTGGTCAGCACAATCTTGGAGCTGTCCCTCACCAGGGAAAGCTGGGGATCGCATCAGAACTTCTTAGGCAGTGAGGACTTGTGGGGCTCAAATGAACTCTAGAAGTTAGGGTAGGAGGGACCTTGACTGGCGAATTCAGTGCCTTCTCTCCCTGATACAAGTGCCTAGGCTCAGAGAGGGAACAGGGCTCCACCACGGCACCCCAGCAAGTTTCCACATGGCCAGAAGAAAATCTCCATCCCCTTCCGACTTGTGTCCCCTGCCTTCACTGCGGCCAGGGCTTTATGGAACGTAGTTAATTTCAATCCCTGGGAGGCAAAAAAATTAATCCAGTAAGAGAAGAAATAAAAGGAAATGCCTCTCGTTTACAGAGTGCCATTTCAAAAAAGGAAAATGAGTTATGGAGAAAGATTTCCATTGAATGAATGGGGAAAATAAGTAAGTAAGTAAGAAAATAAGTAGCTGGCCGGGCACGGTGGCTCAAGCCTGTAATCCCAGCACTTTGGGAGGCCGAGGTGGGTGGATCACGAAGTCAAGAGATCGAGACCATCGAGGTCAACAAGGTGAAACCTCGTCTCTACTAAAAATACAAAAATTAGCTGGGCATGATGGTGCATGCCTGTAGTCCCAGCTACTCGGGAGGCTGAGGCCGGAGAATTGCTTGAACCCAGGAGGCGGAGGTTGCGGTGAGCAGAGATCATGCCATTGCACTCCAGCCTGGGCAACAACAGCAAAACTCCATCTCAAAAAAAAAAAAAAAAAAAGAAAGAAAATAAGTAGCTAATACTGATAGAAAACATCATGATGTACTGGGAGCTAGGAGATACAGGTGAGGCCAGGTGCAGTGGCTCATGCCTGTAATCCCAGCACTTTGGGAGGCCGAGACAGGTGGATCACCTGAGGTCAGAAGTTCAAGACCAGCCTGGCCAACATGGTAAAATCCTGTCTCTACTAAAAATACAAAAATTAGCCGAGTGTGGTGCCACCCACCTGTGGTCCCAGCTACTTGGGAGGCTGAGGCAGGAGAATTACTTCAACCTGGGAGGCGGAGGTTGCAGTGAACTGAGATTGTGCCACTGCACTCCAGCCTGGGCGACAGCACAAGACTCCATCTCAAAAAAAGAAAAGAGAGCTACAGGTGAGCATGGCAACTGTGGGGCACCTACAGCAGCCTAGATAGGGCCATGGATAGCTTGCATGTGGCCAGCATCATAATTATTCATCAAATCCAAGACACTTGTGGATATAAGACCCTTTACAATTTTATGTATCATTAAAAAAGAAAACACTGCCAATTATACTATGATATGCCATAGGTGAATTTCTGTGGCCAAATCCATGGCCTGTAGAGGTAGATGTAAAATCTGCACCCTGGCTGGGCACAGTGGCTCACCCCTGTAATCCCAGCACTTTGGGAAGCTGAGGCAGGTAGATCACCAGAGGTCAGGAGCTCAAGACCAGCCTGGCTAACATGGTAAAACGTTATTTCTACTAAAATACAAAAATTAGCTGGATGTAGTGGTACATGCCTGTAATCCCAACTACTCAGGAGGCTGAGGCAGGAGAATCGCTTGAACCTGGGAGGCAGAGGTTGCAGTGAGCCAAGATCATGCCATTGCACTCCAGCCTAAGCAACAGAGTGAAACTCCATCTAAAAAAAAAAAAGAAAAAAAGAAAAGAAAAGAAATCTGTACCCCTTGCTCCCAATCCCATTAAATGAGAGTAAGAAGAATAAGAACCATGAACAGCACAGATCTGGGATGCATGCCTAAGGACAGGCCAAGGACTCAACTAGGAGGAATCACCTATGTTACACCAGTTTGGATGCTAAGCATCACAGAAGTTTGAGGCAAGCTCCCTAACACAAGTATGATCTTCTATGAACTTGGGTCTTTGTTGCCTTGTTCCTTCCAAAGGGATCCTCTCATTCTTAACCTGTCCATGAATGTCTCAAGTATATAATTATTGATTAGAAGAATATTTTCCAGACCAATCAGTAGCACAAAAATGTCTGGAAAAATAAAACTACCCTACAGTATACTTTCATATTTTTCTAAAGCAGAGCAAAAGGTGAAGAAAATGGATTTGTAACTTCCAGAAGCTGGTGAAAACATTTTGCTCTAAAAAGAAATAAAAATGTCAGTCAGGCGCGGTGGCTCACGCCTGTAAACCCAACACTTTGGGAGGCCGAGGGGGGCAGATTACAAGGTCAGGAATTTGAGAACGGCCTGGCCAATATGGTGAAACCCCATCTATACTAAAAATACAAAAATTAGCTGGGCGTGATGGTGGGTGCCTGTAATCCCAGCTACTTGGGAGCCTGAGGCAGGAGAATCACTTGACTCCGGGAGGCAGGGGTTGCGGTGAGCCAAGATCGTGCCACTGTACTCCAGCCTGGGCTGGGGGACAGAGTGAGACTCTGTCTCAAAAAAATAAAAAATAAAAAACAGAAATAAAAATATCATAAGGTAAGGAGAAAGGGACATAGCCCTTGGAACCAGGCTGACCTGGGTTTCAATTTTGACTCCAATCAAGAGGCCTCAGGTAGAATTAATGCCCCAAAAAATGATGAGGGCAGTCATAGCTTCAAGAACACCTGGGAGGCTCCAGGCTTCCTACCCTTGCTCTTTGATGAGGGAGGTGCCATGTAACCTCTGATGAGGGGACTGCTTTAGTGTTATTTGACTCTTCCTTTATTGTTTAATTTGAAATATAATCGCCTGTATAAACTAAAAGGCTTGGCCAGGCTCGGTGGCTCACGCCTGTAAATGGGTGGCTGAGGCAGGTGAATCATTTGAAGTCAGGAGTTCGAGACCAGCCTGGCCAACATGGTGAAACACCATCTCTACTAAAAATACAAAAATTAGCTAGGTGTGTTGGGCACTTATAATCCCAGCTACTCGAGAGGCTGAGGCAGGAGAATCGCTTGAACCTGGGAGGCAGAGGTTGCAGTGAGCTGAGATCACACCACTTCACTCTAGCCTGGACAGTAGAGAGAGACTCAGCCTCAAAACAAAAAACAAAAACACTAAAAGGATTAATGACAGAATTTTGAGGCTGGAAACATGCTTAGCTATCTTACTGCAAGGTCACTGCCAGATTGCTCAATCCAATTGTCCATTTTCAGACTGCATCTTAACAAGTCTAGCAACATGGGGCCTAGCTGATCACTTTCTCCCCCCGGGTAATGCCTTCTTCACTTGAATTCTGGGACACAGCCCACTGGCTTTTTCCTTACCTCGAGATTTCTGCTTTTCTGGGTCCTCTGCTGGTTCCCGCCCATGGCCTCTAGACATGAGAGGGCTCCAGGGCCCTCGATCCTTTACGATCTCATTGAGTCTCATGGCTGTCTCCCAAATTAATGTCTCCAGCTGAGAACTCTCCTGTGAACCACAGGCTTCTCTCCAGCTGCACACTCTGTCTCCACCCCGTACCTATCAAGAGCATCAAACTTACCGTTCCTAAAGCATGACTTCTGATCTCCACCCTTCCTTCAAACATCTTCCCAAGCCTTTCTCATCTCAGTCAAGGCAGCTCCCTTCTTCCAGTTGCTAAGGTCAACATCCTCGGTGTCAAACCTGACTCCTCATTTCTCCTCTCACACTCATATCAAAATCATCAGCTACACCTGTGAGCTGATTTTTTTTTTTTTTGAGGCAGACTCTCTGTCACCCAGGCGGGAGTGCAGCGGCACGATCTTGGCTCACTGCAGCTTCCGCCTCCCAGGCTCATTATCCTCCCACCTCAGCCTCTTAAGTAGCTGGGACTACAGGCTCGTGCCACCACGCCCAGATAATTTTTAAATTTTTGTAGAGATGGGGTCTCTGTATGTTGCACAGGCTGGTCTCAAACTCCTGGGCAAAAGCGATCCATCTCTCTCAGCCTCCCAAATTGCTGGGATTACAGGTGTAAGCCACCACACCCGGCCGACTTTCAACATTTATCCAGAATATGAGCACTTCCCCCTTTCCGTGCTATCACCCAGTCCAACCCACCGCTGATGCCCATCTGGATTACTGCAATGGCATTGACCTCCTGTGTACCCTTACAGTCTGTTTGCAACATTGCAGTAATGAGTATTGATCCCTTAAACTGTAAAGCCACTGCTGCTCCCCAACTTACTCCAAGTCAAAGCCAGTGGTTTACAGTGACCTCCATGGTCCTGATGCACCTGTTTACTTTCCTTCTCTACTTACCCCGTGTTCCAGCTACACTGGTGCCCTTGCTGTTTCTTTTCTTTCTTTCTTTCTTTTTTTTTTTTTTTTTGAGAACGGGGTCTCGCTATATTGCCCAGGTAGGTCTCGAACTCCTGGCACAGTGCCTGGCACCCTTGCTGTTTCTATAATAACCATGCCCGTAGTCTCAGCTACTCAGGAGGCTGAGGGGGGAGGAATGCTTGCACCCAGGAGTTCGAGGCTGTGCTGAGCTATAATCATGCCACTGTACTTCAGCCTAAGTGGCTGAACAAGACCTCATCTCTAAAAAAGTAAAAATAGGCCTGGCACAGTGGCTTATGCTTGTAATTCCAGCACTTTGGGAGGACAAGGCGGATCACCTGAGGTCAGGAGTTCGAGACCAGCCTAGCTAACGTGGTGAAATCCTGTCTCTACTAAAAATACAAAAAATTAGCTGGAAATTGCAGCAGTCGCCTGTAATCCCAGCGACTCGGGAGGCTGAGGCAAGAGAATTGCTTGAACTCGGGAGTCAGAGGTTGCAGTGAGCTGAGATTGTGGCATTGTACAGGCCTGGGTGACACACCTGGACTCCATCTCAAAAAATAATAATAATAAAAATTTAAAAAGTAAAAAGGGAGGCTGAGGCAGCAGAATCGCTTGAACCCAGGAGGTGGAGGTTGCAGTGAGCTGAGATCGTGCCACTGCACTCCAGCCTGGGCGAGAAGAGCAAAATTCCATCTCAAAAAAAAAAAAAGTAGAAATACTAAAATACCCTGGCCTGCTTGGCCTCTGGGCCTTTGCACTTGCTGCTCCCTCTGCCTTTAAAGCTTTTCCTCCAAGAGCTCTGCATGGCTCCCTCACTTCCTCAAGGGGTCTCCACTCAAATGGCATGTTCAGTATGAGACCTTCCTGACCACCCGCTGAAAATGCAGTCCCACTTCCTTCTCTAGAAGTCCCTAAGCCTATTTCTTATTTTATTTTTCTCCACAGCACTTACCATTTATGCCACAAAATGTATTTCTTTACTTTTTTTTTTTTTTTT
>NW_016107887.1:67662-69608 GCF_001604975.1 Cebus imitator | reverse complement strand
ACAGATAATTAGAGTGTTTTCCTTGGTTCCTCTTGCAGGATTCCTACTTTCCCCCAAATCAACCAACCCCTGTTTTGAATAACCAAATCACAGAACCCGTGAATGAAGCTGTAGAGAACAACAGCATTACTCATGGGACATTTGCTGTGGAAACTATGTCTGGCAACTATCAGATGTCTGGATTTCTTTTCCTGGGCTTTGTAAGGTTGACAGCATTTATTTATAACAGGGGAGATTCCAAAATTCGTCACTATCAGCAAAGAAAAGTAATGTCTGCGATACTGGTACAAGTTCGTTTTCTTTTGTTAATACAAACCTGAAGCAGAGCAGGCCACTGCAATAATTGGTAAGCTACTTAATTATAAAACAGATCGGTTACTGGAACAGGAGAAATTTGTAGACAGGTATGTGAAACATTCCCTAACTGGATCAATGGGACGGGACATTAACTGCTACCTAAGGTAAACTCTAACTAGTCAAATAGTTTAATTATTTTGTTTTTATTTGTTTTGGAGAGAAAAAAGGACAGAAATAGATCACCTATATGTAACTTAAAAAATATTTACAAAACTTTGAGGTTTACTAGCTGAAGTAGAAAAATGCTCCAAATTCTAAGTCCAGTGTTTACTTCATGTTTATAATTCAGGCCTCACAAATAAGAAATGAAACCAAAATGGCCCAGAGACTGGAAAACAGGTAATCCTCTGAACACCATGGGCTACAGATGGTGTTTACAGTGACAGTGGTACTAAAGCAAAGTTATCTTGTGTGAAATTTTCTTTTTAAAACAGAGCCATCATTTTAATATACACCAAAGAACATTTATATACATTGTATATAATTATATATAATTATTTGCTGTCCAGGGGCAGTGGCTCATCCTGTAACCCTAGAGGTTTGGGACACCAAGAGAGGAGGATCACCTGAGGCCAGGAATTCCCAAATAGCCTGGGCAACATACTGAGGACCCATTTCTATTAAAAGAAAGAAAGAAAGAAAAAAGGCTGGGCACAGTGGCTCACGGCTGTAATCCCAGTACTTTGGGAGGCTGAGGTGGGCAGATCACCTGAGGTCAGGAGTTTGAGACCAGCCTGGCCAACATGGTGAAACTCCATCTCTACTAAAAATCAGCCAGGCGTGGCGGCACATAACTGTAATTCCACATCTGTGGGAGGCTGAGGCAGGAGAATCCCTTGAACCTAGGAGGTAGAACTTCCAATGAGCTGAGACCATGCCATTGCACTCCATCCTGGGGGACAAGAGCAAAACTCCAGCTCAAGAAAAAAAAAAAATTAGCTTGGCCTCGTGCAAGTTCCCGTAGTTTCAGCTACTCAGGAGGGCCAGGGTGGGAGGATCACCTCAGGCCAGGAGTTTAAGGCTGCAGTGAGCTATGATCATGCTACTGTGCTCTAGCCTGGGTGACACAGTGAGATCCTGTCTCTAAAAACCAATATAAATCAAACCAAAACGTTTTGAGAGGTCAAGGCAGGCGGACTGCTTGATGCCCGGAGTTGGAGACCAGCCTGGGCAATATAGCGAGACTTCATCTCTAATTAAAAAAAAAAAAAGCTGTCTGTAGATACTGTATAATCAATCAAAGTTCTATTTCTTCATTTTTATACACAAATTCATAAGATAACTATTTTCATGGTTCGTGTCATCAGAATGTCGTATTGCTGGTGATCCAAACCCATTAGGCAAATATATTTTCACCAATTGCTAATTATTGGAAAGATGTTTCCTAAGCACCAAGCTGCTTAAGGGGCATTTGATAGTGGTAGTTTCTGTCCTGTAGTAGCATAGAAACTGGTGTGCTGTATATATGTGTGTTCATGTGTCTATAAAATCATGCTTCTAAGGGAGGTCTTTTTGAAAAGATATGTTGGAGGGCCGGGCACGGTGGCTCACGCCTGTAATCCCAGCACTTTGGGAGGCCGAGGCGGGTG
>NW_016107887.1:55503-65436 GCF_001604975.1 Cebus imitator | reverse complement strand
CCTCCACCTCCTGGGTTCAAGTGATCCTCCTGCCTCAGCCTCCTGAGTAGCTGGGATCACAAGCACACCATCACACCCAGCTAATTTTTTGTATTGTATTTGAGATGGGGTTTCACCACGTTTGCCAGGCTGGTCTCTAACTCTTGACCTCGTCATCTGCCTGCCTCGGCCTCCCAAAGTGCTGGGATTACAGGCGTGAGCCACCCCCCAGGCCACCTGAGTCCTTAAATGGAATACAAGTGTTAAAAAGTCATTTTTACTTCCTATTTTATGGTCAAAAGACAGAAATTAGGTTCCCTATGACAATTTAGACTGATTGTTTTAGGAGATCTTTTTTGGGGGGTTGTGTAAGAGCCTTGCTCTATCGCTCAGGCTGGAGTGCAATGGCATGATCTCAGCTCACTGCAACTTTAGCCTCCCAGGTTCAGGTAATTCTCCTGCCTCGGCCTCCTGAGTAGCTGGGATTACAGGCATGTGCCACCACGCCTGTCTGGTTTTTGTATTTTTAGAGACGGGTTTTCATCAAGTTGGCTAGGATGGTCTTGAACTCCTGCCCTCAAGTGACCTGCCCTCCTCAGCCTCCCAAAGTACTTAGATTATAGATGTGAGCTTCTGTGCCCAGCTGAGAGGTCTGTTTTGCACATATTTTCACTTAGTCCAGTTTGTCTTTTCATTCTCTTAAGTATCTTTCATGAAGATTTTTTTCCCTGGAGACAGAGTCTTGCTTTTTTACTCAGGCTGGAGCACAATGACATGACCTCAGCTCACTGCAACCTCCGCCTCCCAGGTCCAAGCAATTCTCCTGCCTCAGCCTCCTGAGTAGCTGGGATTAAAGGCACGCACCATCATGTTCAGCTAATTTTTGTATTTTTAATAGAGACGGGATTTCACCACTTGGCCAGGCTGGTCTTGAACTCTTGACCTTGTGATCTGCCTGCCTCAGTCTCCCAAAGTGCTGGGAGTACATGCATGAACCAGTGCGCCCAGCTGCATTTTTTTTTTCTAATTGACCAGCCCTGAACCAGAATGGGTTCAGAAAGACTCCTTACCAAGAAAGTTTTAAATTTTTATTAATTCCAGTATATCAACTTTTCCTTTTTATAGATCATGCTTTTGGTTTCATGTCTAACTCTGCCTAAACACAGGTCATGAAGATTTTTGTTTTCTTATAAAAGTTTTTTTTTTTTTGAGACGGAGTTTCCCTCTTTGCCCAGGCTTGAGCGCAACGGTGAGATCTTGGCTCCCCACAACCTCCACCATGCCCCAGTACTTTTGTATTTTTAGTAGAGGCGGGGTTTCTCCATGTTGGTCAGGCTGGTCTCAAACTTCCAACCTCAGCCCCTGCCACCGCCTCAGCCTCCCAAAGTGCAGGGATTACAAGTGTGAGCAACTGCACTGGTTTAAAAGTGTTTTAGTTTTATGTTTTATATTTAGGTCTGTGATACGCTTTGAATTCACTTTTGTAGAAGATGTGAAGCTAGTTTTTCCTATCAGTGTTGCTTGGAGATGCTCACCTGCTGATGTTGATCTGCAGTAAGATTTTATAGGTATATATATATATATTTTTTGGAGACGGAGCTTCACTAGTCACCCAGGCTAGTGTGCAGTGGCGTGATCTCCGCTCACTACAACCTCTGCCTCTGAGGTTCAAGCGATTCTCTGGCCTCAGCCTCCTGAGTAGCTGGGATTACAGGCGCTTACCACCACGCCAGGCTAATTTTTGTATTTTTAGTAGAGACGAGGTGGACAGGCTGGTCTTGAACTCCTGACCTCAGGTGATCCACCTGCCTTGGCCTCCCAAAGTGCTAGGATTATAGGTGTAAGCCACCACCCCGGGCCAAGTATGATTTCTTACTTTTTTTTTTGAGAGTCTCACTCTGTCACCCAGGCTAGAGTGCAGTGGCACCATCTTGGTTCACTGCAACCACCTCCTGAGTTCAAGCGATTCTTGTGCCTCAGCCTCCCAAGTAGCTGGGACTATAGGTGTGTGCCACCATACCCAGCTAATTTTTGTATTTTATTTAATTATTTTTTTACATAGAAATGGGGTTTCACCATATTGGTCAGGCTGGTCTTGACTCTTGACTCATGATCCACCCACCTGGGCCTCCCAAAGTGCTGGAATTACAGGCGCCCCACAGAAGTATGTTTTCTTTTCTTTTTTTTTTTTGAGATGGAGTCTCAAATCTGTCACCCAGGCTGGAGTGCGGTGGCACAATCTCCACTCACTGCAACCTCCACCTCCCGCATTCAAGCGATTCTCCTGGCTCAGCCTCCAGAGTAAGCTGGGATTACAGGCGCCAGCCACCATGCCTGGCTAATACTTGTATTTTTAGTAAAGACAAGGTTTTGCCACATTGGCCAGGCTGGTCTCGAACTCCTGATCTCAGGTGATCCGCCCACCTCAGCCTCCCAAAGTGCTGGGATTACAACAGTGACCCACCACGCCTGGCCTCCAAGTATGATTTCAACTGCGTATATTCCTCACTTGAAAATCTTTTGTAGAATTCTATTACCTTTCTGTGTGGCATGTGCTAGCATGTTATTACTTTGCTGTTAGTCATCTTCTGTTGAAAGATAAGTGGAAGCTTTGCAGTCCCTTGGTTACACAGATTTTGAGATATGGACATCTCCTTTGTACTTTTACTGAGGTCTGAAAACACTGTTGGAACCAGTTTTAGGTTGGAAAATATAACTGCTGTAAATCTACGTATGGGAATGCAGATCTCACGGCTTTTAACTTTCCGCAGCACAAGTACATCAAATAGCTGTTATTACTCACAATTCAAATGTCATCAAAGTGACTTTTCAGCCTTGTAAGTTTTGAATGTAAGTGGTTTTGGCTTTTAATTCTAAATTGAATTCATTGACTTGAAGAAACAGCAAGTTTGCAGCAAAATCTACTTTCTGAACCTGTTCAGTATTTGATGAAAATAGCTGAATGTTCTCACTCAGAAATTTTAAGTCTTGGCCCTGAACTCTAGGTAAATTTATCACTGCTAAGCCATCAAACTGCTGTGTGGTAGGCAGGGTGAGTCAGGGTATTCTGTTTCTATTTCTGTCAAAAATCCATGGAACTGCTGCTGCTGATGGCCAAGTCCGTGGGAACAAATGAAGTGCACTGGTGACTACTGCTTCAGTGACATGGTAAGCTCATATATTTTCTGAAAAGCTCCTGCTGGTAATTAATACAACGAATAGCCTTCAAGTGCCGTATATTTTCACAAATGGAATATTTTTTCGATTAAGCCCTTTTCTTTGAGATAAAAGGCTCACTTTGTCACCCAGGCTGGAGTGCAGTGGCGAGATTTTGGCTCACTGCAACCTCTGCCTCACGGATTCAAGCAGTTCTCCTGCTTCAGCCTCCTGAGTAGCTGGGACTACAGGTATTCGCCACCACGCCCATCTCTTAATTTTAGTAGAGACGGGGTTTCAGCATGTTGGCCAGCATGGTCTCAATCTCTTCACCTGTGATCTGCCTGCCCCAGCCTCCCAGAGTGCTGGAATTACAGGCGTGAGTCACTGTCCCCAGCCTTATTTTTAAAATTCTTTGTAGAGAGGGGATCTTATGTTGCCAAGCTGGTCTCCAACCCCTGGCATTAAGTAATCCTCCTGCCTCAGCCTCCCAAAGTGCTGGGATTACAGGCACAAGCTACTACATCTGATGGCAATGTTTATAATGAATCTGAATTTGCTAATGAAGGGGAAAATTTACCATTATTTTCCCCCAATGACTCCGAAGTCCTATTCGCAAACAAATGAATTGTAGAAAAAAAGTTTATTTGCTGGTTATTGTTTGAATCTTGAAATACAATTCCTCACTGATGATACTGGTATAAAATGGTGCTTATTAGTCCATGCCAGCCCAATGAAAACTAATTTAAAATTATTCATAAAAATGAGTCATTTTTGAATCTCTATTAAAATCTGAATACATAAATCTGTGCTAACACTGGAACTGCCTTCTCACTCTACATATAATTTAACTTCCAGCTTCAACCATGTGATGTTGAAATCTAAAGCGCCCTCATGAGTTAATGTCCCTGACAAATCATGCAGACGGACAAACAAGACTGGTGGTCTTTAACTGGTGGTGACAGTAAAGGCTGCAGTTTAGTGCTTAAACCTGCACTTAGTGGTCACCTTTCTATCCAGGCAGAGTAACTAAGGAGAGCTATGAAATGTCAAAAGAAAAACAGAGAACAGGACAAAGAGGCAATGTCAGCCAAGCCACTGCAAACCGGTCTGCACCCTTGTATTTCAGCCAAGGGCAGGCAATCCAGAATTACAGACTGCTTTCCTTAACTGGACCAAACAGTATATTTTTCCTCTGACAATCTTGTCAAGGGTTGCATATCATTGTTCTTAGTAAAATACAAAGTCCACCCTCATAAAAATATTATATTTTTCAGAAAATATAATACATTAAAAATCACTGGTTGCTTTTTCTTCGTCTTTTCTTCCGTGAATGCGTAGGTGTTTGAGTCCTCTGTATTTCTTCTTTTACACAGGATACGGGCTGTTTGGAAACTATTTCATTATCTGTATCATCTTCATTCATTTCCGTCACTTCAGATTTTCCTCTCTCCAAAAATGTTGGTGTACAAACTGGTGTGGGGCCCTGGATTCAACGAGTAAAGATTATAATACATAAATGTAGAACAAGATTATGACTGTACCCAAAATATCACCTCTGTTTTATTTTTACAAGAGGTACCCCATTATTTTAGGCCTGTTTCTATCTTTTGGTGATACTCTTGTAAAGAATAAAGAACTGAGATGCTTATCAAAGTTAGTACAGAAATTCACAATTAATTGGAACTTAGCATGTTCCATTATAAGGTGTTACGCAGAAAATTGCTAAATCGACAATAAAGATCTACCAAATGTGACAATATTCAATTTGAAATCTTAATATGAGAGTGGCAGAAACTGCCTTTCTTTCTTCAGATTATCTGTATAACACCTGGTGTCCGGAATATTGGAGACAACTTTACCTGGCTATCCACAGTCTTCTCAGCAGTGTCAAGAGTGCCTACAGCCTTTTCCTTCTTCTTACGTAAAACCTTAAATTTTAAAAGACACATCAGTTTGAATATTGATCAGTTATAGTCGTCTTAAATGTTTTCCTACTTATCTTTCTCTAATATCCTGGCATGTAAAATGATAAAAATTTTACCTGGCCTTTTGTAGACTTCTGATGATTAGTTTTTGAAATACTTTCTGTTTTCTGTAAAACCTTTAATAAAGAAGTTATAAATTAACAGTCTCATATCTTTTCTTTTTAAACTTAGCATTAGATCCTCATATATATTATCAGTAAATCCTCCCTAATGACAGAGCATTTCAATTTAAAAAGCAAAACTCATCAATACAGTGAATAATCTCAAGTAAAGGGCAAAACTAGAGAAGCCCAGCTGAGGAACTGACAGAGCTGCAGAGGTTAAAGGGAAGGCCAAAATCTGGAGCCCACTGATTCACAGAATCCTGAATTCAGGAGGCTGGAAGCAGGAAGAATGTGCAAAGGCAGGCCGCCCTCACCTCCCCTAAGTCACAAGGAAAGTTCAGGGAAAGCAGCGCTCGCATGCCTCTTTTCAAGCTTCACTGTCTCAGTTCCCAGATGGGTTCACAAGAGTACCAGGGCCTAAGGTTCAGTCAGATTATCTCCTTAAAGGACACTTCCTCTTCTGTATAATGGAAATAACAGAATCTGCTCTCATGTTTTAGTAAGAAACTACAATGCTTCAAAAGTTTAGTCAGACCAGGCACAGTGACTCTCCCCTGTAATCCCAGCACTTTTGGAGGCTGAAGTGGATGATCACCCGAGATCAGGAGTTTGAGACCAGACGGGCCAACATGGCAAAACCCCATTTCTACTAAAAATACAAAAAATTAGCCAGGTGTGGTGGTGCACACCTGTAATCTCAGCAACTCAGGAGGGTAAGGCAGGAGAATTGCTTGAACTTGGGTGGTGGAAGTGGCAGTGAGCCAAGATTGTGCCACCGCACTCCAGACCGGGCAACAGAGCAAGACTCTTAAAAAAAAAAAAAATTAGTTAAAAAACTGGCTGGGCATGGTGGCTCACACCTGTAATCCCAGCACTTTGGGAGGCTGAGGTGGGCAGATCACCTCAGGTCAGGAGTTCAAGACCAGCCTGGCCAACATGGAGAAACCCCATCTCTAAAAATACAAAAATTAGCTGGGCGTGGTAGTATGCACCTGTAATCCCAGCTACTTGGGAGGCTAGAGGCAGGAGAATCGCTTGAACCCAGGATGCGGAGGCTGCAGTGAGCCAAGGTTGTGGTAAGCACTAGGCTAGGTACTTTACGAGATACAAGGCCACCCCCTCCCCTCCCCACAGCAAATCACAAAAAAAGATTTCATGAAGAAATATTTACCAAAGAAGGAAAATCATAATCAATTCCCTTTTTAGCTAGTTTCTTCCTGAGTAACCTTTCTTTCTTTTTAAATTGCTCCTCCATCCATAGCTTTTGTGGTAGTGTCCGATTCTGATTATACCGTTTCACTGATGGGTATGACGGCTGTTTAAATGGAACATTCCAGTCTTTAAAGAGTTCTTTATGTACTTTTTTAGGTGGCATAAGACGACCTATTTTTAAAAAGAAAAAAACATAAAAAGTTTCAACCAAATGGTAGTAAGGGGATTTTAATGTTAACTTTAGAATCTCCCCAGTGCCATTCCTCACATATATCATCATGACGTGGCTGTGTACAGTGGCTCACACCTGTAATTCCGGCTTCTCTCACAGCGGTGGGAAGTGAATAGAGAGATGCTACCTGGGCAGCCTTGTCAGCTGTGAACTTGGGTACCTAAGATGGCCACATGCCACCATGGGCACAGGGAGGCCAGAAACTTCGCTCTGCCTCCCAAGGGCAGCAGGATCTGGAGACGGATGCTCTCTGCACTCTGTGGACTGCAGGGTTGAGGCTGCACTGGCTCCTTTCTGCAGGATGAATTTCTAATCTGGTGCTGTCACTCCTCTACGTCTTCCAGCTTCTCTCGTGTGGAAGAGCTACAGCCACTGCCATTTAGATGGATTCTGCAATGCGATTCCTGACCTTTGCTGCTATCCCACTGCCCTCAGGATGAATTCTGAACTTGATGACTTAGAAAGCCTTCAGTAACCCGACCTGAAGCCTATTCCTGTTCCCTGATCTCTTGCTACTTTTCCTTACATTCCCTCACAGCCAAATGGTCAGGCACCTCTGGTTTGGCATTCGCTGTCCCTCAGCCGGGAATGGTCTGTCTTCACTTCTGTCCCTTCACCTGGCTGGCTCCTGAAGAGTCTTCAGGTTTCAATGTCAATGCTCTTTCCCCAGATAAGTCTTTCACAGCCCATAAGCATGGGTTAGCTGCTCCTCCTGTGTGTCCCCAAGGTGACTTGTCCAGTTCCATTTAGGATAAAAACAGCTCTCATGCTGGGAGATTTTAAAATTCCAATTAGAATCTGCCTGCGACACACACTGAAATCCTTGCACCATTCTGTAAGACTCATCCACAGAGGAAGTGGCATGTCCAAGCAGTTAAGCAAGCCGCCCTTCCCACCGTCACCCATCAGCAGCAGGCACCCAGGCAACCCTACTACCACAGAGACAGGAGCACTTACACTCCAAGAGCCTTTCACCAAACAGGTAGTTGTTCATTGTTTCAGCAACTATCTTGGCAACATCCTTACACTCAAACTCCACAAATGCATAGCCTTTGCTGTTTCCAGTCTGCAACAGAGAATCCGCCACAAAAAGCAGAACAATTAGATTTGAACGCATTATTAAATTCCTAAAATGCCATTATTTTAAATAGTGTATATAGCCCCTTATCAAACATTATGACACATTTAATTCTAAATTCAATTCACATATTCTGGAGACTGTTACAGGAAAAAGAAAAGATGCAAGAGTCTCAACACAGCTGATTTTCTGGTATTCTTGGGATTTTTATTACATATGATAAATATACAATTCCTATGGCTGGAATTTATTCAACAACAACACTGCATTGTATAAAAGTCTTTAGTTGGGTGTGGTGGCTCACGCCTGTATCCTAGCACTTTGGGAGGCTGCGGTGGACAAATCATGAGGTCAGGAGTTCGAGACCAGTCTGACCAACATGGTGAAACCCCATCTCTACTAAAAATACAGAAATTAGCCAGGTGTGGTGGTGTGCGCCTGTAATCCCAGCTACTCAGGAGGCCGAGGCAGAAGAATTGCTTGAACATGAGAGGTGGAGGTTGCAGTGAGCCAAGACTGTGCCACTGCACTCCAGCCTGGGCAACAAGAGCAATACTTTGTCTCAGCAGCACGGGGAGGGGAAAGACAGATGGTGAAGTGGAAGACAGACACTAYGAAATCCAACCAAGTGTACCATCACTGTAAACCGATATAAATCTTTTGAGAAGTGATTTGAAAATGTTATGTAATTAAAGAAAAAAAACTTTACCCAGTAATTCCAGAATGTTGGAAATACCAAGCCAACAGTCAAAATTAGAGCGAGCTTGGCTTTACTACTCAAAAATGCTGGAAATGGTAAATTTTCATGCATCTCCTCAGTGAGCAGGATTTTTATAAGACAAAAATGGCCAGAACTCTTCAAGAAAAACCAAACAAGCAATAAAGGGCAAGGAGACTGTTCTAGATAGGCTTAGAAGCTTTAACAAGTAAATGTAATGCACACATCTTGACAGGGACTCAGAACAGGTAATAAAAAAGAATAGCTAAAGACATTTTAGGGGCCAGGCACAGTGGCTCACGCCTGTAATCCCTCCACTATGGGAGGCTGAAGCGGGAAGGCTGCTTGAGGCTAAGAGTTCAACACCAGTCTGGGCAACATAGAGAGACCCTGTCTCTACAAAAGAAAAATAAAAAACATTGTCCAGGCATTGTGGCACGCACTGGTAGTCCCAGCTACTTTGGAGGCTATAGTGGCAGAACTGCTTGAGCCCAGGAGTTGAAGGCTGCTGCAGTTAGCCATGATCCTGTCACTGTACTCTGGCCTGGGCAACAGAATGAGATCCTGTCTCAAAAACAAAATAAGGCTGGGGGTCGTGGCTCATGCCTATAATCCCACACCACTTTGGGAGGTCAGGAGTTCGAGACCAGCCTGGTCAGGAGATCACCTGAGGTCAGGAGTTCGAGACCAGCCTGGCCAACATGCTGTAACCCCATCTCTATTAAAAAATACAAAAATTAGCCAAGTGTGGTGGTGCATGCCTGCAGTCTCAGCTATTCGGGAGGCTGAGGCAGGAGAATCACATGAACCTGGGAGGTGGAGATTGCAGTGAGCTGAGATTGTGCCATTGCACTTCAGCCTGGGCAACAGAGTGAGATTCCTTCTCAAAAAACAAAAGAAAACAAAAACACACAAACAAAAAACCATTTTGGGAACTGGAGATACACAAAGATAGTGCATTATATACCATTATACTGTGGTTATATTGAAAGAGATGTCCTCATTCTCAGATTTATGATGAAGTATTTAAAGTATTATAACTGCCGCTTTTTTCTAATGATTCAGGAAAAAAAAGTGTATATAAAAACAAAAAAATGAAGCTAATGTGTTAGGATGTTAATAATGGGTGAATCCAGGTGAGGACTGTAGAGATGATCATCCCACTATTTCTTCCACTCCTCTATAGCCTAGAAATAAAAACACACAGCTGGGGGAACAATTACTATACTGCAATAGGGAAAAACACTTGCACTTTTCAAACTCAGAGCTTGACCTTTTTAGGGGGTAACAGGATCAGTTTAGGTCACAAGGATACTAAACAAAAACAAAAACAAAAACAAAACTAGGCCAGTCGCGGTGGCTCACACCTGTAATCTAAGCCCTCTGGGAGGCTGAGGTGAGTGGATCACCGGTCAGGAGTTTGAGACCAGCCTGGACAAAATGGTGAAACCCTGTCTCTACTAAAA
>NW_016107887.1:53143-53994 GCF_001604975.1 Cebus imitator | reverse complement strand
AGAAAGTGGAATAAAGTGGGTCACTCCTCTACTCTTGAAACAAGCTACATACACCTTTTTCTCATTAGAATGCAGGTATGACACAACAGTAATTATATAGTGTTTGCTGTGTGCCAAGCAATAAATCTAAGGATTTTATATTCATTATTTCATTTAACCTTTGACTAAATACTTCTGCAATGTTTTACTCACATTTAACAGATCATAACACTGAGCATGGTATGGTCGTATCACTCTAACTAGTAAGGGCTGGAGCCTGGCCCTAAAGCTTGGCCGTCCAAGTCCAGAGTCCTTATCTTTATTCACTATATAAACCTTTGCTATTATAGGGATGCTTGTACCAAAGGCTAATACAAGAAGATGGATAAATCTGGTCCTTATACTTAAGTTCATTTACCAGCACTGTCCACTTAATGTAAGGATTTGGAGCAATGTAAAAAACAAACTTTTACAGTAATACTGATTTTGCTCCTGTGGCTGTTTCAGATTCTAAACCTCAGCCACTCTCCTTTTTGGAATGAAATCTGATAAGCAATAATACGTAAGTGAACGTGCTCTTTAATGTCAAAGATAATACACATTTGAAAAACAAAACATCAAACGCAACTACAGAAATCTTACCCTTTTACTTCTGGACAGTCTGAACCGTGTCACAGTGCCAAACTGGGAGAAATAGGAAAATATCTGGGTTTCGTCAAGTAGGTTAGGCAGGTGGCGCACATAGACGACTCCAGGAGTAAGTTGTTCTCGTTTTTTTTGCTGAAAACATAAAGACCAGGTAAATTAAGTATTATTTTCTTTTCTTTTTTTTTGAGACGGAGTTTCCCTCTTGTTGCCCAGGCTGGAGTGTA
>NW_016107887.1:47996-49480 GCF_001604975.1 Cebus imitator | reverse complement strand
GTAATAAATAATACTTATTACATGTTTGCATATGTAAGATATTATTGTAAACATTTAAAATGTATTAACACATTTCATCAGAACAACTGTATGTAATACGTATTACTCTTCCCATCTGAAAGATGAGTAAACGGAAGACCAGGAAGCTTCGGTAGCTTGCCCGCAGATTGTATAAAGTCACCCAGTTGAACTGACTCAAGCCCTTAAAGTTTACTTTCAGCAGGATTAGCAAAAATGCTAGATTATTCGTGGCCATGACAGCTGGGACATCTGGTCGCTGAACCTCGCCAAGGAGATGCGGTGTGAGAAGGTGCTGGGCTGGAACCTGCAGGAGCAACTGTGGCCGCACATGGAAGCCCTGCAGTCTCGGCCTTCCGTCTACATCCCCGAGTTCATCGCGGCCAACCAGACCAGGGGCCTGGATAACCTCGCCCGAGCTGGCGCCCGTAGCAGCTCGAGCAGATCCGCAAGGACATCCCAGACTTCCGGTCTAGCGCGGGGCTGGACAAAGGCACCGGCTGTGGACGGGCAACACAGAGCGCTTCTGTGAGGTGGTTCCGGGCCTCACCGACACGGCCGAGAACCCGCTGCGCACCACTGCGCTCGGGAGGGCTGTGCCTTCCTCAGTGGGTCCCGGCAGAGCACCCTGGTGCCCGGAGCGCTTGAGCTCGCGTGTCAGCGCCGGGTTTTCGTGGGCGGAGGTGACTTCAAGTCTGGCCAGACCAAAGTCAAGTCCGTGCTCGTGGACTTCCTCACCAGCTGTGGCCTCAAGACCATGTCCAACGTGAGTTACAACCACCTGGGCAACAACGACGGCAGAACCTGTGGGCGCCTTTCAGTTCCGCTCTAAGGAGGTGTCCGAGAGCAACGTGGTGGACGACATGGTGCAGAGCAACCCAGTGCTCTATACGCCCGGCGAGGAGCCCGACCACTGCGTGGTTATCAAGTAGGTGGGTACCTGGGCTACAGCAAGCGCGCGGGGTGAGTAAACCTCGGAGCTAACGCTGGGCGGGACCAACACACTGGTGTGCACGACACGTGCCAGGACTCGCTGCTGGCCGCACCCATCACACTAGACCTGGCGCTGCTGACCGAGCTGTGCCGGCGCCTGAGCTTCTGCGCTGACGCTGACCCCGACCTGCAGACCTTCCACCCCGTGCTGTCCCTGCTCAGCTTCCTATTCAAGACGCCGCGGGGCAGCCCCATGATCAGTGCGCTTTTTCGCCAGCGCAGCTGCATCAACATTCTTGGGGCCTGTGTGGGGCTCCCGCCACAGAACCACATGCTCCTGGAGCATAAGATGGAGCACCCAGGGCCCGGCCTCAAGCAACTCGGACCCGTGGTTGCCGCCTGCCCTGTGTCGAACAAGAAATGATCCGAACCAGCTTCCACCACTGGCTGCACCAGTGATGCCAATGGGCACCCACAAGTGGAGGAACCCCCAGATGCCCACCACCTGAGGCCCCTGTCACACAGCTTCCCAG
>NW_016107887.1:44761-46054 GCF_001604975.1 Cebus imitator | reverse complement strand
CTCTCTAAATACAGGGATATAAAACTGAATTTTTTTAAACTGCCATTTACACATCACATTGTATTCTAATTGCTTCATAGGTAAAAATACTTGAATGTTTTTCCTAATATCCCAAACTGGAAAGTGACGAACATATTTAATTCTCTCTCTTTTCATTTTACTTGATTTCTTAGACCATTCAGATACTGTGGGGGAACTTAGGGGAACAAGTTTGAAAACCAAAGTACTTAAGTAAAATTTATTGAGTGCTCACTATGTGCTAATTGCTAGTATGGCAGATTCGGGGGATAAAACAGTGAGCAAAAACCAGCGGTGACCTTGTACTGGTGGAGTTTACAGTGCAATGGAATGAACCGGTAATAATCGGACCAGTCAATGATGAATTATCGCAGGAATAAGTGCTGCACAGAAGAGCCAGGGTGCTGAGTGCACAGCACAGAGGGCACAACGTGGACCTGACCTGTGAGCAGGGAATGGACCGGGCATCCAGGAAGGCTTCCATGATCAAGGACACACAGCTAGAGGAAAAACCTGAGGAGCACAGAGAGTACGCCAGGCAGAGAGAGGTGGGGGCAAATTCCTTGTGACTAGAGGGTGCAGGACAGTTCCAAGGAACTGAGAGGAAGTGGGAACCAAAGGGCAAGGGACAGCTTGATGGGAAATGAGACAAAAGCAGCAGAGAGGGACCAGACCTTGCAGGACCTTTTGGGTTAAGGATAGATCTTCACCCTCAAGACAACAAATAGCCACAAGGGAGTTCTGCCTCTGTTGCTAATTACATCCTAAGACCACTTATGCAGAGCACCTGGCATAGTCAGAGATCCGTAGCAGTAGGCAGCGAATGCTGATTCCCTCCCAAAAGTATCCTGCAACATTTACTGCTTTATGCAAATAGTCTACCAATTAACAATCAAAATGAGTATCTCTTGTATTTTCACATCAGTATTGTTGTGAAATGAATTAGTATGTTTGAGTCTTAATGGAATGCCCATTATTTCTCAATATACAAATACAATCAGCCTTTGATATCCAAAGGTTCTACCTCTGAAGCCAAATGCAGATCAAAATGCAGAATTCAACAGACGCGAAACCTGTGGATAGAGGCCTGATGTTTTGTATATATGGGTTCCAAAGAGCCAACTGCAAGACCTGAGTCTGTGCAACATTTGATATCTGTGAGGGGTCTGAGAACCAATTCCCCATAGATACCAACGCACAACTAGATATACAAAAAGCAATTGTAGTTTTATTCCCTAGAAATAAACATTCTGGAAATGAGATTAGGAAAACAAT
>NW_016107887.1:40426-41964 GCF_001604975.1 Cebus imitator | reverse complement strand
GACTCGAGATCAGTCACAAGTACTTGGGAAGAGAACACATAGACCGCAGCATTCTTGTGGTGGTGCCGGATGGTCAGTGGCAGTCCCACTTGCAGGTAGAATCAACCCTGATGGGGACTGAAGATCACTCAAAAGTGCTTGGTGGGAGAGCTCGAAGACCAGCAGCTTAATTGCTGTGGTGCTGAATGCTCAGTGGCAGGATCACTTGAAGGTGGAGTCAAACCTGACAGGGACTCAAGATTAGTCATAAGTACTCGGGAAGAGAACACAAAGACTGCCAGCTTTCTTGCTGTGGTGCCAGATGTTCCGTGGCAGGCTCACTTGAAGGTGGAGTCAACCCTGATGGGGACTGGAGATCAGTCCTAACTACTTCAGAGGAGAACCCAAAGACCACCAGCTTTCTTGCTGTGGTGCCAGATGTCCAGTGGCAGGCTCACTTGAAGGTGGAGTCAACCCTGATGGGGACTCAAGATCAGTCACAACTACTTGGGAGGAGAACACAAAGGCCGCCAGCTTTCTTGCTGAGTGCCAGATGTTAAGTGGCAGGATCACTTGAAGGTGGAGTCATCAGGGATGGGGACTTGAGATCAGTCACAAATATTTGGGAGGAGAATATACGGACTGCCAGCTTTCTTGTTGCAGTTCGGATGTTAATTGAGTGGCATGCACACTTGAAGGCAAAGTGAACCGTGACGGTGACTTGAGATCTGTGCATAGTCCTTGGAAGGAGAACACAAAGACCATGAGCTTTCTTCTTGTGGTGTCAGATGTTCAGTGGCAGGCGCACTGGAAGGTGAAATCAACCCTGACATGGACTCGAGATCAGTCACAACTACTTGGTAGGAGAATACAAAGACCACCTGCTTTCCTGCTGTGATTCTGGATGTTCAGTGTCAGGCTCACTTGAAGGCGGAGTCAACCCTGACCGGGACTCATATCAGTCACAACTACTTCAGAGGAAAACACAAAGAACACCAGCTTTATTACTGTGGTGTCGGATGTTCAGTGGCAGGCTAACGTGAAGGTGGAATCAACCGTGATAGGGACTCGAGATCAGTCACAGCCTCTTGGGAGGAGAAGAAAAAGACCACCAGCTCTCTTGCTGTGATGCTGGATGTTCAGTGGCAGGCTCACTTGAAGGTGGAGTCAACCTGGATGGGGACTCCAGATCAGTCACAACAACGTGGGAGGAGAACACAAATAACACCAGCTTTCCTGCTGTGGTCCTGGATATTCACTAGCAGGCTCACTTGAAGGTGGAATCAACCCTGAATGGGACTCAAGATCAGTCACAACTGCTTGAGAGGAAAACACAAAGACCTCCAGCTTTATTGCTGTGGTGTCGGATGTTGAGTGGCAGGCTCAAGTGAAGGTGGAGTCAACCCTGATGGGGACTCAAGATCAGTCACAACTACTTTGGAGGAGAACACAAAGACCTCCAGACTTATTGCTGTGGTGCCGGATTATCAGTAGCAGGCTGAATTGAAGGCAGAGTCAACCCTGACGGGGACTCGAGATCAGTCACGACTACTTGGGAG